>NC_034414.1:40908922-41064861 GCF_002078875.1 Numida meleagris
TAGCAGGCTGACAACTGTATTATAGATACAGGAAAGTGATATGTGGAAAATTCTTATGTGTTTTTCCATTGGGTAGCACTTGCTGACTGTTTAATAAAACCATGACTGAGGGTCAAACACCCAAGGGATTTCTTTGGGTTAAAGATTCAGGCACTGTCCTGTCTTACCTCTCTTTGCTCTCAGCCTTTGCTGATCAGTGGCAAAATCCATCAGGAGAGATAGATCACTTTGCTAGGCTGGCTGTGGCCCTCTTAGGCACCATTTGTAGCCCGTGGGGTTGGACTTCTCTCTGTGGGAGCCTGCCTAAGGAGCTCTCTGCAGTGACACAGTGCACAGAGATTAGGCCTCCAGAGCTCTAGTACAGTGTCTTTAGAAAAAGCAGCAATTCCTCCTGCTTTCCTTAGAAGCTCTAGAGTTCAGAGGAATAATAGATTAATCAGGTTTGACGACAAGACAAGCTTTCGTTGTATTGTTAAGTCTCCTTGATCTCTTCTGAGCTTCAATTTGTGGACCTTTTCACAAGTGTTCTCATCTAAAAGTGAAGGGTAATGTGTGAAGCAGCTGATAGTGGAGGAGGGGGCATGACTCATGCTAGGCAGTTGGTGTTCTCTGGTGTAAGTTAATACTTTGCTCTTACTGGTGAAACAAAAGAGATTTTTGGAAAGACTGGAGCTTGCTGCAGTGTATGCAAAATGTGAGCTTAGCACTCACAGCACCCAGTCTTTGGTGCACCTCACCATTGCATTGGGTTCCCAGGCTAACATTGTTCTTCACATCTCTTAAATACAGTGAGATTTGATCTTCCATTGATTCTTATCTACAGAGTTTCTGATGTTGTTACTGATTCTTCTTTGTTTCAAAATTCCAAATTATATAGATCAAGTGAGAATGATGGGACAAAGGAAACAACAAATGACACTACTTCCAGACAATCTAACATTACCTAGAATGGTTTAAACCTGGTAAACACTTGGAAAACCAGTCTTTTTACTGTGAGACTCCAGCTCAGTATTTAGTTTTCTCCATTATAACATATTTCTGTGATTTTACAGCCAACTTTTTCTAACAGGCTAAGGGCTTTCATTAGGGTTTCAGCCTTTAGTTACGGGACAACTCTTTCAGAGGATCTTGGAAACAATGTACTTTTTTTTTTGTCCATCGGAGGTGCTAGCTGACTAATTTTCTGGGACATTTGATGTACAGTTTCACCTCTCCTAACCTCTAAAAGAACATCAGATACATGTAAAAGTGACTCAGAGAGCATAAATCTTTCATTGTTCTATGATATGTTTGAGAAACATAGATATTATAGGTGATTCCCAGGGCAACCCTTCTGCCCAGAGCAGAATTAGCTCTTAGTAGATTTCATGAGGTTTTGCCTAAATAGGGATTCTACCCCATCCTGAGGTGTTGCCTTGATCTCTCACTGCTCATCATCTAGAACAGCTCTAAGTCTATTTTTTCCTTGGTTCATACTGTTTGTATCTCAAATTTATACTTTCCTGACTTCAGTATGATTCAGGTAAAAAAATTTCCTTCATCTCAGTTATAATTTTAATATTTTCGAGCTACTGTTGACAGTAAGAATTAGTGTAGAAGGGATGCAGAGATAAATGCTCTGACACTACGACATTTAGTCATGTCCATATGTATATAGTTACAAAGCAGGAATCCTCTGAGACTTTGAACATGTCAAGGGTTAAGCCTGAATGTGGGATTTCATACATGTCTCAGATGTCTGCAAATCCCAGCTGTTGCAGAGAATTTGTTCATGTGAATATGTTTTAAAATAAATAATGGAGTTAGATTAATACTAGCAAGTGAAATGGAAGATTTAATTGCTTACATCTGCTAAGTAACCTGCTTGTACATTCTGTTTTGTTTTCGTATATCTATCTGATATTGAGTTAGAAACGAAATCTTGAAAATCATGTATAAATCAAGAGTTTGCAAACATACTCTAAGTATAGTTGTATGCACGGCTGCATTGCAACACTTGAATAAGATCATTGCTTCAAGGTAATATAATTTACATGTGTAGCATTTCACATCCCAACAAAACCAGGGTTTGGTCTGTTGTTCCATGTAACGTGAACCAAGGTTTCCTATTGACTTGGAGGTGGGTCATAAATTTAGCTGTTCCAGTGTAGGTGTGTTGCTATGCAGAAACTCTTTGGTACACTATCACTATTTAAACAATATAAAAGACATAAATACCACAATGCAATCCAACATTCTTTGAACCCCTTAGTGTCTGATCTCCTTTTGTGGATAGTCTGTGGTGCCTTCAGAAATGTACATCACAAAGGTCTCTAGTTGACAAATAAGAAATAGTTCACAACTCTTTGGTCTTACAGGTATGTCTAGACTGCACCTGAAAGCACGTGAAGGTACTGTGAGATCTCCATCCTCCTCAGGACTTTTTTCTTCTAAATTACATTTTTAGAGAGAATTTGTTTTCCCATTCCCTGCTCTGTGGTGATTTTCACATGCTTTCTCATCAGAGGCATCACATACATCAGGGTATCCTAATGTGCAGGCCAGCATGGAAAGATTGTGCCTGATAAAAAGTCTTTGTGTGCTTAGGTGTGACTTGCGTCAGGCATCGTGACCCCACACAGTCTATTGTGTTGCAGCTTGGAGGAATATGCAGTTAAGCTCTTCGGAGCTTGGAGCCTAATCTGTGCACTAAAGCCTTTAATGTGGCCATGAGTTTAGATCCACAGAGTATGGTTTAGGAAGCAGTGATTCGGAGAATGTATTTTTAGGGTGTATACTGACCTTGGGAGTTGTGTTTATGAGATGTGGGGTGGAAAAGTGTGTCTTTTCATTGGCTTGTGAGCCCCAGAGAGATTTTAGTGTGTAGTCATCTGCAAATTTAAACATTTATACAGAACACCAAGGGGAAAAAGGAAAAAAAAACAACTATATATGAAATAGAAGTAGGTTACATTCCCCCCAACCCCTTCAATCTACTTTCAGAAAATATGGATACAAAGATGGATCAGGTCTAGGATCCTATTTATGACAGTGGTGACTGGAAGAAACAGGCAGATGATGTAGTTGCATGCAGGAATGGGTTGATAGTGCTTTATAATAAAACCACGGGTACAAGTAAGAATGTAAGATTAATTTCTCCCTAAATTTTTTCCACCCTGTTTTGATGAGTCTGCAGTAGTTGTCTTAACTGTTTAGCTTTCTAATCTACTCTTTGCCTCCTCCTTTGTATTAAGCAGACCAGTGAGATTCTATCCTAGTGGTTGAGCTACTGTAAATGAACCCTGTTAATATGTTTTGTAGTGAGTGAACAACCAACCAGCTGTGCCTCCTTCCCCCTAAAACATCAAATGTGTACTCAGTGTATCACAGATCTATGGCTGTAGGAAAATGACTCGGTCATAATGATTGTGTTTGATTTCTGCCCTTAGATGCCTACTATTTGATCAGAATTGTCCACAGGTGTACAGAGTATGTGTCTGACTTGATTGTAACACATTACCTTCCAGTGAATCAGAGTGACGAAGCAGGGGAATTATCATTGTGGAGTGTTGTTAAGCTCTTAGCTCTGACTTTCAGAACAGAAATTAACATCAGCTCTGTGCTTAGGCTAGATGCACACTGACACACGTATATGCACTCCTTGGTGGTAGTTGAGTATATTCAAAATCAAGTAATTTGGAAGAAACTTCCAAAGGCTGCTTAGTCCAACCACCTGCCCAGACTAGGTGCAGTTTGAGGAGGCAACTCAGGATCATGTGCAGTACAGTTTTTGGTATCTACAATAATGGAGATTTCACAGTCTTTCTAGGTCCTTCCTAGTGTTTGAGTACCCTCAAGGTGAAACATTTTCTTCATATGGAATCAGAATTTCCAGTGTTCTAGCTGTGTCAGTTGTTTTCTGACTTTCTTCTGCACACCTCTGAGGTGAATTTAGTCCTGTCTTCTCTACGCTTTCCCATTAGGAAGTTGCAAAGATTAACAAGGTTTCCTCTGAGCTCCCTCTTCTTGTAGCTGAACAAAGCCAGCTCTTCCAGCCTCTCCATCCATACACATCACCTACCGCAGCACCTTGAGCATTGTGGTAGCTCTTTGCAGAATGCACCCCAGTATGGTGAAGCTATTTTTATACTGGGGGTCATCAATACTGAGCAGAGGACTCCAGATGTGATCTACAAAGTCCCACAGAGAGAGGAAGAATTGCTTTCCCTGGCCTGCCCGTTGCATTTTTTGCTAATATTGCCCAGGATGCAGTTGCCTTCTTTACTGAAAAGGCATACTGCTGACTTGTGTTCAGCTTGTCTTTTGGGACCCCAGGTCTTTATCTGTAAAGCTGCTTTTGAGCCAGTTGGCTCCCAACCTGTGTTGTTGCAAGGAGCAATTTGTTTTACCATTTGCCTAAAGGGATATATATATTTAGACACCTAGAATGCTTCCATAAGCACAGACACACATTACTGCTGCCTTCAAAATGCCCAGATTTTTTAATGAGTTCATTCTGTGATACCCTCAGTTGAGATTACAGAAGTCTGTTTTTAAAGCAGACCTATCACTTAGGGGATGATGTATGTTCTTCTTGTAACACTATGCTGTTTTGTCAGTACTGTTTCATGCTGGGAGGGCACAGATTTCACCACGCAGTTATTTTGCAAGGAAGGCAATGACAAGTATTTTCCCTTCAGTCTTGTGCTAACAGATTCTGGCTAATCTGCATTAGGATTACTAAATGAGACAAGACGAAGCAGAAAAACACTATTACTGTCAGTGGCAATACCACCAACACTTGCCTTATGCAGTGGATTGTAAGAAACAATGGCTTGACTGCTTGTACCATGTAGTTATTCACACTCAGAATCCCTTTCACAGCTGAGAGTCAGCAAGCATATGGAGTGGGGGTCTGTAGATCTGTACAGACTCCTTTGTAAGTACAATTTTCCCCCAGACTGCACTGGTACAGACTACAGCCAACCCCCTGGAAGTTTTACAATCACAGTCCTGCACTTTTGCCCTAATAGGCAAAACTGGGGTATATAGCTGACTTGAGTCAGAGCCGTGCAGTGTCATGGAGGAACTGATTCTGAATGACTACAGAAGCCCAGATAGACTTCCAGCTCACAGTAATGATATTAAGGTGTCCAAATGCTGCCTCCAGTTGCTAAAAAATGAATTCAGTTGTTTTCCCTACTATGCATAGATTATTTTGTTTTAATGAGAAAATATTTAATGTCTCATGCTATGTAAAATCATCTATGTTTATTTTTGCTGTATTAAAAGTGTGCATAGTAAAGATTCTCTGGATAGGGTGATCAGGCAAAGTTCTGGGACAGGTTTAGCAGCAATATCATTTCTTAGAGCTGTTAACAAATGTACTTTGTGTGGTCTTCCCTCGTCCTCAGAAAGAAGGAAACTACAGGATACTTTGTGTGGCTTTCTTGTCTGTTTGATCTCTCATTCAGTCGAAAGAAAGGAGCAGTTCTGTCAAGATTATATTCTGGTGTCCCTTAGATTGCCTAGCAGATAGGTTGGGATAAGACTAAAAAGTTTTGCCATGAATCTAAATATTAATCTTTGTGGTACTTTGGTTCCTTTTGGAACAATGCTTAGCTGATGGTCATGCTGTTATTAGCGTAGTTTTCAATCATTCTTCTGTTAAGGATGTAAAATGTCTTATAGGAGAGTCTTTAAACATTGTAGGCTCTGCTACATACTTCTGAATGGTCCCTATGGTGACAGTGCTGCAGTGAGACTGCAAACACAGCACTGAAATTTATGGGTACCGAGGACCCTGCTGTTAATTCTCTTGATAGCCATACTGAAACAGGAGCCATACAGCCATTAGCATGTCATGATATATGGCAGTACAGAACATTAACAGTACTGTGGGGATTTCTCAGAAATTTCATAGCAGTCTTAAATCTCTTCTTGCCTAACTGCTAAACAGTTCTTCTGTTTCCTTTTTTTTTTTTTTTTTAATAGCGCGAGATGAGAACATGGCCACTTTCCGTGGTTCTGAATACCTTTGCTATGACCTGTCTCAAAACCCCATCCAGAGCAGCAGCGATGAGATCACTCTCTCCTTCAAGACATGGCAACGCAACGGGCTCATTCTGCACACCGGCAAGTCTGCTGATTATGTCAACCTGGCCCTGAAAGATGGTGCCGTCTCGCTGGTCATTAACCTGGGGTCTGGGGCCTTCGAGGCCATTGTGGAGCCTGTCAATGGCAAATTCAATGACAACGCATGGCATGACGTTAAGGTGACGCGCAACTTGCGGCAGGTAATGGTGAAGGAGAGAAAATGCTGGGGAAAACTTTGTTCTCTTGTATTTGGACAGAGGTGGATATGAGGGAGAAATGGGGATGCTTGGTGGGATCACTAGAGTTTCTTCTTATTTTCTAGTTGTTGGTATCTAAAAGTTGATGAGAAAAAGATTGGTTAATGGGAATTTATCCCTGTTGCAATATATTCATTTTCACTTTATTAATTTTCTGTTTTTCTTGGTTTAATAATAAAATCTTGTGCATGACTTTACTTTCATCTCTCTTTTTCTTTTCTCTGTTTTTGTTCTGCCTTTTTTATTTTATTATTTCTTTAATTATGGTTCAATCTTATCAGTAATATTCTTGTTGCATTTAATTACTGTGGGAATGGAATATTTTTCCATAAACCAACGCTCTACACTCCTCTCCTTTTTCTTAAGTTTTGTTAATTTGTCTAACCATTGCCATGATGTCATAACTCTAATTCTAGAAATCTTTTTTTTTCCCTTTACTTTCCTTTTTCTCTTTTGTGTGTGTATGCAAGTATGCAGGTATGCAGGTTGATGGGTATGTGTGTAATAATTTTAACTTTATAGCTTTGGAATTAATTGGCTGGAGTCTTTCTGAGTCTTCTTGATTCTCTGTTCTTTTCTTCTCTTTTAACTTTTCCCCTTCTTTCTATAATGAGATTCTACTTTATTTCTTAAGTCTCTGCCTATGAGACTTCTGTTGGCTGTGAGGACTGGAAAAGTGGAAGGATCAAAAAATCCAAGCAAACCCAGACCAATCCAACACCCTACAATTCCACTTTGGAAAAGTTTTTTCTGATTTTGCCACTGTAATTTTGCACATCTGCATGCTGCCTTTCTAAGCAGACAACTCTATCAGGTGATGTATTTGGTATTAGGCTAGACTTAAAATCCTGAAGCCTTCCTCATGAAATATAGATTTGGACATATGTAGATAAGATAAAATTAAATAACCTTGCTCTGAAAACTGGTGAATGTATCAAGTCACTAAGGCCCATCTGCCACATGATAAATGAGGTTTACACTCTGGATAGGAGTTACTTAGTATCGTGCTGATTGGTAGAGATGTCAGAAATGGCATGTAAACTGAGATTTTAAAAACAATTTGTGACAACAATTTGATCTGTTTATTTGCTCATTTATGTGAATATTAACACAAACCTTAGGAGTTTTATCCAACTTTATGCAACGTCTTTTGCTGAGACAACATCTTTTGTGGAAAATTTTACAATAGCTGAAACAAAATGTATCAGTGGATATAGGCTTACCAGTGCCAGGGATCAGAAACAGTCTCTACCAATAGACGTCAGTCAGTAATTTCCGTTTGAGCAATTTCACATCTGTCTTTTAAATATTTGGTTTGGGGGGTGAAGGTCTTTCCCATGTGAATTCTTGTATTTCTACATGTACAGGATGTTTCGGTTGTCATCAAACTTCCATGAGACTGCAGGGTTCTTGCTAGTGGCAACATTAGTCTATTTTCACCGGTTTATACACAGATGCAAATTTGATTTCTAATGTGTTGGATGGGTGTTAATGATCCTACTTTGTGCAAATGCTCCCATCAGTCTAGTAGAGGGAGATGTACCAACTGTTTGAGGTCAGCCAGTCCAGAAGTGTCAGAAATACTGCTTTATTTGATGTGTATCATATTTTCAGATGGTGTCAGAATGGCTGGTCTCTGAATATCTCAATATAGTTTACTGGTCATTTTAGCTAACTAAGCCTTTTGTTTTTGTCCGAAATCAGTTTTCAATGGGAAAATGAGCCTGAAGCAATGTTGCTTCATGATACATTTGCTTTGGATGTTGAAGAAGTAGAAAGTGGAGAAGGGTTCCAGGCAAAACTGAGGATGAGAAGCTCTTGCCCTTTTTTCTTAATCTTTCAACTAGCTATTTAAAAGAAAAATAAACTCTGAACTCATAATAAAATGGAAAAATGCTTATGCCTATTTGTCTTTGATTAGACCAGGACAGTGTTTTGGTGATTATAAGAAATCTGGTGAGGTCACTGCCAGTTAAGCAGCACTGGAAATTTCTAATCCTCCTGATCTGTTCACTATGAGTATTTTCCTGTGATTCTGAATTCTTAAAGGATCGAACTTGACTGAGAGACCACATCTGAATGAGATGGTTGTCATCTTTACAAAGAAATGCCGATCTTACAATTAAAATTAAAAAAAGCAGCAGAGATGATCTGTAATCTTACTCTTGTAATGAGTATGATAGAATGCAGTTCAACCCCAAAAATGTAAATAAGGCTGGATTTTTTTTAAGTTGTATTTTTTACCTGTATACTTTCATTTTATCTTCTGACCAAGTTCAGTCTCACAATGATGACAATGAGTCAGAGTCTAAAATTACCTAGATATCTGAACTGATGAGGCCTTGAGGAGAAGCAATCCTGATAGATCTGAAAGCTATCATCCAAAAATTATTGGAAAGTTTAAACACTAGATTTCAATAAAGACAAGCCTTGAATGCTGCAGCCTTCCTGTCAGGTTCTGTGCATTCTTACTGCTGATTGATATATCTGGGGATGAAGAAGTCCAAAATCCATTCAGTCTCCAGGATAAAGGGAGAAATTGAAAACTTCAATTACTGATATTTAGTTTATAACTATTATGGACGTTTTTCAGGACACAGTTGAGAATGGTCATTGTGTATCTTGATCCTTCTAAATGCTTCATTAAACAACAAACAAAAAAAAAAAAGAGGAAAAAAAGCACAGGGTAAAATAGTTCACCATTTTGATCATTTTTCAGACAGGCTACAGACCTTAATCCAGGAATCAGCAATTGATGCAAAGTTCTTTAATTTCTTCATGTAGAAGACTAGTAAGGGATGTAATCAATGTTTTCCTTGTAAATAATTTTATAATTTTCATGAATTACATCCTATATAATTTTCTATGTAATAAATTATCTACTCTGTATTTTCACTGACAAAAATTCACATGTAAATTTGCAACATAATACAGGCCACTTGGAAGTTCTGTTTTCAACTATGAACATGTTTCATCATAAATAAATAAATAAATAAACACCAACCAAGAATTGCCCCCGAATATTGAAGCTTAATCTTTAAAATCAATTAGAAATTCCAAGAATATGATCCAAAGTTAAAACAATTCCAGGTAAATGGATTATCAGGAGCTTTAAGATGTCATCAATCTTTTCCTGTGCACTTTCTGGGGAGGAGAGGGAGGAGGATTTGCATAATTTTTTGTCTGTTCCTGGAATTAGAGGAGAACTTTAAATAGCTGGACTTTTGCCCAGTATGTTTTGGAATTGTTAAATGTTTTGTAGCTAAGTGCTTCCTTTTTTTTTTTTTTTAAGATCAAATGACTATCACAGCAGTTAATCTCCTTAGAGACAAATCATGTGAATACTGAGATTCCCTTGAGTAGTGATTGTTAATGTCAAAGCAAATCTCCTTCTTTATTTATCTTATTATTTCAGTTAAAACTAAGCCCAGATTCTGCCTTGTGTGAAGCCTTTACTGGAAATAGGATCATGGCTGTATTTTACCAGGACTTTCAGAGCATGTTCCCCCACCATACCATGCCAAATTCCAACTTTCTTGTTAGTAAAAATGGATTTACTTACACAGTAATGCCAATGCACAGCCCTTCAAAATTTGCAAGGCTGTTTTTACATGAGGCAGCATAGATCTCACTTGTGTAACAGGATAATTCTTGCCGACTTTGGTCATGATGGGCCAAGGTAGTTGGAGCCTGCACTTCCATGTTAGCGTTGAAGCTACTCACCATGCAAAATCTGCCATAAAGATTTTCAGTTCCTCAGCTGCTAAAAAGCAAGCAAGGGACAATGTGCAGATTCAAACAGGTTGACATCTGCATTCTATGGGAGGTAAAAAAGCATCTGCATGGCTCTACTAAACTCAGCTAAAAGAACTAACTGGTGAGTTCCCCTTGCTCTGTAGTACAGATTCAGTATAACGAGAGAAGCATTAAATACAATCAATCTTCTGTTTTCTAATCTTGATTCAAATGACACAATTGTTCCTACACAATTCCTCAACACATTTCTTCCTTACTGTAGGAGAGGTTCAACTCATGTTGAACACAAACACCCAAGCATGTGCATTTTTGTATGCTTCTCCTGAAAGTCACAAATTTAGCTGCTGTAAAGAAACCCACAGGTTCAGAAATTTGTAAGGATAGGTTCAGAGTTTTGGACTCCTCTTCAGCTGTATTCTCCAGCCAAAGAAATACTGGCCTACCAGTAATACTCTGGAATGTTTGAGGGTAGTGAGGCTTGAAAGACGAGCAAGAATAGAGGTGTGACGTTGGGTGGAAGAAAGGAGTCATGGTTGGGTTTGTGCTGAAGGGACAAATAGGTGCGTATGTTTCTGAGCAAAGGGTTCTTGCTTGGGGGAAGCACCTTGATCAACATTCGAGGGGTAAGTATTGCACTGTTTTAAATTTGCTTCAGTCCTGAACAATGTGTATGAGGATTGAAGTTAATGACTAATACTGGGGAGGGAAGACTAGGCAGCACCCTTCTTCTTTGCAGGGTAGATGGCATGGTTCCCCATAGAGTCCTGGTCATATTGTCCTCTCTCACTTTGTGTGTGTCAGGCGCCCCACGCCTTTTTTTGGAAAACTAACACTAGACCATTCATGCAATGTGTCATTTTTACTAACCAACTAATGTACTAACACCCTAACGACTCATCTTTGCTTTTAGTTATTTTAATTAACAATCGTTCTGTTCACGATTTTTTAATTTCCTTTCTTCCCCCTTTTCCGCAAAGCACTCAGGCATTGGACACGCTATGGTAAACAAACTACATTGTCTGGTAGATATCATTCTTATTGTCTCTTTTTTTGGGTTTGCCGTGTGTTACCTGCCTTTTCCTTCCCCTACTCCCTCTTTTTCCCCCCTCCTTTATGCTTACTTCTTCCTTTAATTTTATTTTAGTTTCATCAAAAACACATTTTTCTTTCTTTTTTTTTTAAATGGAAAATAAGAAGAGCAAAAGCAATGAACACAGCTGTTCTGGAAATGGGGTTTGGACGTTTCTTTCATTGGCTTCCTCACCTCCCTCTTCAGTTCTTCTTTTTTATTCATTTTTTTCTCCCTTGCTTTTGAGTTTAGCTTCCTCTCTTTTTAATTCTTTTTTCCTCCCCTTTTGATTTTTGTATTTTTTTTTTAAACTCTGAAGGTTTCTAGATAAGAATCATTGCAGGGCCTCTAGTCCGTGGTGGTGAAGGCTCTCTTTTTCTCTCATCCTTTTGTTGTGGCAACGGCTGTTATAGGCAAACTGGCCAGAGTTGTCCTCTTTCTCCCAACTTTCCCCACTTCCCTCCCTCCTCTTTCTCTCCTCCCCTTCTCTCTCACTTTCTCTCTCTCTGACTTTCCACCTGCCGTGGCCAAAAGGAGCTCAGCCGGCTGTTTGTTTCAGTACACACTCTGCATGGCATGTCCACGTCTGGTGACTCGCCCGTCTTCCACCAGCCTCGATCTATTTTCCTCCATCTTCCCTTCAAACCACTAACAACATCTAAGCAAAACACATCAAGTTCACTTGCTCCTCTCCCTCCCTCTCCTTCCAATTCCCTTCACCCTCCATGTGTTTGGGATTAGAGGTTTTGGGTCCCTCCCTGTCTGTTTTTAAGTTTTTTGGATTATCTTGGAGTTTGTTTGGTATTTTTATTTTTGATTGCATGCACATGTGAAAGTTTTTTGTTTTTTTTTTTCCTCTCTTGCTCTCTCTTTGCTTTCTTTCTTTTCCTCTCAACTTTCTGGGCTCCAGGTATAATGGCATGATGTGTCAAAGCGCAGTGTGTGCACGCTTTGTGTTTTCTTTCTTCCTCATCTCCGCTTCGCTCTCTTTCTCTTGCTGGTGTGTGGTTTGAATTATTTTATTTTGATTTATTTTTATTTTTTCCTATTTATGTTTTGGTTTAGTTAATTTATGAAATACAATTTTTATTAAATTTATTTTTGTGGTGGGTGGTGGGCGTGTATGTCTCTAGGTACATGGCATGCACATCCATAATGTATTGAAAGTGAGATCCCTTCCCCACCCCTTCCTGAATGCATGATTGTCAGTGTGCTGTGAGCAAAAGAAACATAAAAAATAAAAAATACCAACTTCGTCTTCATTAGTGTTTTTTTTTTTTTTAACTAACAACCATAACTAACTGTAATCATTAAAATAAAAACTAATTAATCATAAAATCAGCTAATATGAGAAATCTCCTTCAAGGAAAATTCCATTTTCTGGCCTGTGTAGATGGAAAATATCTCAGCGTGTGGCCTGCTGGTTCAGCCTGAAAGTGCTGATACGCTGGAAAGGGAAGAAGCAGATGCTGAAAGATTTTCACTGTGGTTGAAGCAGACCAGAAAATGGAGCTTGGCTGAACTAAAAAAAAAAAACACCAAAACAACCAAATCTCAACAAAATCCTTAATAAAACTGACATAAAAATATAAGAGAGGTGTCTCGTTCTTTTCAGGATTGTAAGGTCATTGCTGGGATTTTCTTTGTTGTGTCCCTTGAACAGGTGACCATCTCTGTGGATGGCATCCTTACCACCACGGGCTACACACAGGAGGACTACACCATGCTGGGCTCAGATGACTTCTTCTATGTGGGAGGGAGCCCCAGTACTGCTGATTTACCTGGCTCTCCTGTAAGCAACAACTTCATGGGCTGCCTCAAAGAGGTAGGGGATTCAGATTAACTACTGTTTCATTGCTTTTGGTTTCTCAAAATCGTTTCTTTCCTGCCTGCTATTACACACTCACTGTCTTTCCCTCATGATGAATTTTACACTGATACTGCAGCAGCACTGTAACGATAAACTTGACATTCACCTGGGCAGAAGACATCAACCATGTAACTCATGAGCTTATTGTCAGTATCAGACTTCCGGTGCTTGAATTACAAAAATTATACCTGTGGCGTAGTATGAGAATTGTCTTCTGTAGGCTGTCAGCCATTTACAAGGAAATGTTACAATCCTCTAAATAAATGCCTTAAAGAGTGTGGCTGAGTGAGTCTAATTCTATATGCAGTGAAGAGTGTTGTCATAACATCCTGGTGTGAACATTTATATCAGAGGGAGGGCAGAGCTGGGTTTTTTGTGCTGGATTCATGGAAATGCTGAGCTAGATGTTGTTCTAGGGCTGTATAGCTGCCTGACAAGTTACTGTCCTACAGATGCTTGACTTGTGACATCATGGGTTTTATCTTATGTGCAGTCTGCTGATGTGAGCAATGACTGTCGGTCTGGAGCTGCTGTCCTGCTTGACCTCTAAATTTGTTAAGGGGATGCTTGTATGCTGGAAATGAGTATGTGAGCGTCTTACAGAGGAAATGAAACTGCCTTGCTGAATACAAACTGTCAAGCAGAGATCAAATCCTTCTGTTTTCATCCATAGAGCCTTGGGCCTGATTTTCACAGGCACTGAGCATCCCAGTTTGATTGAAATCAAGAGGAGATGCAGCTTCTTAGTGTCTCTTTAAATCAGGATCTTAATTTTATTTACAGATGCTATGAACATAACACTTAGCAGAGGCCATTTTTATGTGTGCTTTAAGTCAAGCCAATGGAGCAGAGAAAGCAGTGACAAGAAAATCTTCAGCAGCTTTATTATTTATATAATCCTTTGTATTCTGTTAGCTCACACAGTGTGCTGAGAGCCGCTTACGTTGCTATCCCAGCCTTACAAAGCTCTGTGTGAAGGAAAACCAAGCAACTACTTAAGAATAAGAGGAAAAGGAAGAACGCAGATAATCAGAAAGTACTTTGTCATTGTCAGCTGCCTGCGTTGGAGATGTGGATGAGGTGCTGTCTAGACTTAAAGACAGACTAGTGCTGGCTGGGCTTGAGTTACAGTCTGCATAATAGCAACCTGCTCTTAGTAATGGCTCACTGATGCTTTCACGTGCTGTGAAAGTATGTGCAAAATGTACATTACCTGGCTTCTGAGGAGAAATTTGGTATAGGTTACTCACCAAGCATAAGTGTAGCACAAAGTAGTAAGGAGGAGATGCTTGGAAATGGAATACATGGAGAAATGTAACATTTCAAAAGCAAGCCATGTTGTAATTAGCACTTTGCATTTCCAGCCCATGGTTCCTGCAGACCTGTTAGGCCCCAGGATGAGTTAGCACTGGTACCTGTAGGAAGCATAGGGAAACCAACCGCTGTGCTTTTCCTCAGTTCTGGTTTGGCAAAAGGAGGTGACGGCGAGCTGCAGTTGGAGAAGGAGAGGACTAAGTGTCTTTCAATGTCCTCGCAAAAATTAGAAATGTATCTATAACACTGATAGCTATGAGGAGCAGGGTCTGACCAAACAGCCAGCCTGTATAGGCTGAGAAGGATTCTCACTGCATGAGTAGTGCATTATCCTCAGTCATCAAAGAAGTGTCTGCTTTCATTAAGTTGAGCTTGGGATGAATTGAGCAGAACAGTTTGCCTTGTGAAATTTCTCCCAGGATTGATTTCTTCTCTCTTTTGCTGGGGAAGAAAATACTGATGGCAAAGGTAGAAGGATCAATGTGAGATCTACCCAGAAATAGGGGGCAGTACTTGTGAGTCTTTTCTTTGTTCAGTTCTGAAATGTTAGGATATGTCAGCATGGTATGAAAGAAATTGCTGAGCTGGCACCTAGAAAGCAAGAATGCCTGTAAGGCATGACCTCTGGGGGCAGCTTGCTTTGGTCTCTGGGGGCAGCTTGCTTTGGTCTCTGAGGGCAGAACTGAGGTAGTGTGGTTCTTATGTGTCTGCCATGTCTCTGGTTCCACAACTGGCTTTATTTGGGAACTTTATTTGGCTCTCTGTGTAGTATGGCACTATATTTATAAATCTATACCTATAGTTTATGTTTTATTTTATTTTTCTCTACATCTGGGAAGAATAATGCCTCATTAATCAGTACTGGAGGAACTTGTGCTATTTAGAAAATATTCTAAGTTCATAAAGTTGAACAAAGGGAGAGGATAGACCACGACTGCAAATATTATTCCTGGGGGCATCTAGTGTTCCTAGAATTGATACAGGCATTGGAATGAGACTTTATTTCACCCTATAACTTTGCGTATTTCATCTAGACTGTGTCAGCCTCACAGCACAGCAACGAAACTGCTAAGAAGGCTCCTGGAGCATTGCCTTTGCACTACCTCTGAGATTGCATGAAGGTGCTGAAGAGTAATGGGGAAGAGCGCCTGATGATTCCCAGTGCTCTTTGCAGCTGGGTAGGGTTGGTAGGAGGAGGATGGGCAGCTCTGGCAGGATGGTTGCTTCATGTGGTCAGAGTGTAAGCCTTGACTAGGAGGAACCTGGCTGCTGAGAGCTCCTGGTGAGGAACTAAGGGTCTCAGGGCTCCCCTGCGGCAGTGTCTAGATATGCTGTGGTGAAGGAAATCATGTTCTTTTTGGATTGTGTGAGCCAATGTATTCTCCTTTCACCACAGAGTATATCCTCCTGTCTCTTCCTTGCAGCGGGTTCTGATTGAAGAGATTCCATTACCTTACTTACAGTAATATACCTAAAGCTTTCTGGACCTTCATTCTTAAGATAAATTATTCTAGAGGAACTTTGTAGAGAATACGATATTTTGCCTGTCATGGAGGAAACCAAATATAGAGATAGGATAGGATAGGAGGAGGTACAGAGACATACCTGAGACAAGTGAGCAGAAATGTTTTCTTCAGTGGGTGTTAGGGTAAGAGTGACTTTGCTTTAACGGTCAATGAATGGATAAACAGGGAAAAGCACTGCCTAAAGGTGGAAAGGAAAAAGGATCTATTAATAACATTTAGGAACACCTGGATGGTTTCTGGGCAACCAGAAAGAGGCAGGATAAGAAATATAATGCCAGCAGCTATATTTTGTATGTACTAGAGAGTTTCAGGTAGGAGGTTCTAGTAATAAGGGTTGAGTATGATCAGAGGCTTAGTGGGAAGTTGAGCTGCGTAAGCAAAAAGGGAAGAATGGATCTCAGTCTCTGATCACTAGGAAAGGGAGAAAATCAGAATATTCCCAAGGCTCTGTGAGGGAACCAACCATTCAGACTGGTTTACTTGGAGCAGTACTTAGTACAGATGGAGATGCTTTAGAAGAGCCTAAGGTGATCCCTAAAGAATGGATGTCTGTGAGAGAATTTATGAAATCTTCACATTCTTCTGTTCATTCTTCTATTAATGCTTTATTAAAATCTCAATTTCTAAAAATGTTTATTGGTGGTAACAGCTTGATGGAAGCAGTGAGGTTTGCATACGGGTGGAATATGGCAGAAATGATTGCAGGGGTCAGGCACCATCTGGCCATGATGGGAGAAAGCTGTGAAAGCTTAGATCATGTCTGTCTGCAATTTGACTGCCAGGAGCCAGATTTCCAAGTGGTTCACAAGTGTGCCCAGTTGCTATGTATACAACTCAGATGCTATCTTCAAGCCAGCTCTTTTTTTTTTTTTTTTCCAAGACCTCTTTTCATGCATAATATTAATGATGATATGATTTCTGTTTGGGGAAAAGGTTTTTTTGGATGGAATGTCACACTGGGGAGGAGGTTTGGAGGTGCAGGTAGAAGGAGGCCTGAAAATACAGAGGCTGAGAGAAACAGCGCAAGTGTAAAGAGGGTAGGTGGAGGAAGCTGCAGTTGTAAGAACCCCTACCTAGCAGGAAGACTAGATAGGCCAAAAGCATTTGCGTGCCCAAAATCCCATTCCAGAGCAGCAGTTCAACCGAGCCCCAGGAATACATGAAAGATGGCAAGTCAGGAATTATCAGTGTGAGGGATTTCACTGATGCTCTGTGGATGCGATTAAGGTGTGAATGGTTTTAATTGCACACATGTGATCCAACACTACTCTGTTGTATTTGGCCCAGACTGTTTCTTGCCTGTATTACTGACTTTAATATTTAAAAAAAAAAGAAAGGGAAGGGCTGATGGTACTGTGTAGAGGCAGGCAAAACATAGCCAAAGATGAATATAATTCATCTCCTCAAAATGTTGTCTTCTTAACCTTCATCTCCCACTGCTATTCTTTCCTAGAGCTTCCCAAACAGCCCTGATGATGATGACTCCCATTCGCAGATTTCCAGATCCAGAGGCCTGTAACATTTTTAAGTGCCTGTCGCTCTTGAATTCCAGTTGCATTACCACTGTATTGGATCACTGTGCTGCTGCATATCTAAGGCTGTGCTTATTGAGAGTCAAACATCACATAGTGCACCTGTAGAGCACTGTGTGGAAGACGTTAATCATGTTTTTAAGTGCTCTTATTGTAGAAATATAACAATACCATGGCTTGAGAGAGGCAGCAGGGGAGACATTTGAGCAATTCCTGCTGTAATTTGTGAACAGATTAAGAAAAACCACATTGTGGGAAAGATTTAATTTGGAGGTGGGAATGGACACACTTGGAAGCTGAGAGCAATATGACGCAGAGCAAGAAGTGGAGAGACTCAGAATAGCAAAAAAAAAAAAAAAAAAAAAAAAAAAAAAAAAAAAAAAGATGGAGGGAAAGATCATTGAGTTTTCTTATCAAATAATATTTGTAAGCTTCATTCCTGGGCTGGTTTGTATTTACTATTTCTGTATTAACTCAGAATCAGGAAGGGTATGTGGTTGTATATTTGGGCAAGAGGATGCTTCCCAGGCTGCCTGATGGCTGCCAACGCATGTTGCATGCTTAGTCATGAATCCTGTGAGACTTTGTAGCATGCAGTAAAGAATGTTTTGTGCTTTCTGGTGCGAGTGTGGAGGCTGATGTGAGGCCAAGGTGAGCAAGAGGTTCTCTGAACTGAAGCTCTGGGAGCTGAAGCACCTTGCCCACCTATCTCTGAGCTCTGTAGCAGCACTGAAAAAGAAACAGCATTTGGAGGAAGATTGTTATCAAATGCAGTTTTACTAAGGGAACTTGTGTTGCACTGCCAGATAGCTGTTGTGCAGCCAGGAAGGAGTGGCACCGTGCCTCCCTTGTTTTGCTTGCCTGTATGCTTGCATGCACACAGCATAATACAACCACAATAGAGTGGATCATGCCTGCCTCTTTTCTCGGGTATAACTACTAGAGTTAAATTTACCTTGTACACAAGTGTAGGAGAAAATCTATAATGCTGCTCATACCAGCCATAAATGGCTTCTGTGGTTCATGGTCTCAGTGTTAACGTATAACAGTTTGATGAATGTCAGCCTCTCTGGAAAAGGCGTTTGATTCAGTTAATTTTGCTTGTGGCTTTTTGGGGGAATCATTTAGAAAGGATGGGAGAAAAGAACGTTTGTTTTGTAGAACGAAGACAAGGCAGTCATCCCAACACAAAGTCTACATCTATACTGTGAGCCAAGGAGCAAAGAAAAGATGGGATTCAGATTTCTATGTAGTGTTTATGGAAGATCAAAGGTCAGAGGTGAATTTTTGTGGTACAGGCAGAATATGTAGAGAAGAAAGCACTCTGTGCTACAGTAAGGTAAGGACAACATTTTAGGAGTTTAGATACAGAGGGCACAAACTATCTAATGGTTCCTATAGTCTCAGAGCTTGTTCCTTTTTAATGTTCTTTTGAGTGAATTCTTGTAACTTTCCCCACTTCATAAACACCAAGAAAGCAGAATATCCCACTCTGAGAGCTTCCAGGAAATACTCAGATTAGAATGTCTGAGTCAGTTTGAGATGGCAAATGAGTATTTTTGATTTTGGAGTACATTTTCATAGTGTCTGATGCTTTTTTTTTCCCCTAAATTGTGATCCTTGTGAATGACAAAGACCTCACACACAAAATCCACTGGTACAGAGCTCAATGCACAGTGACTGTTCATACAGTAAATAGGTTCACTAAAATTCTAATTGATAATGAAAACAGTATTACCTCATAGGGTCCGTTTGTGTCTGCCTCATCTGAGGCACAGATGTGATACGACTTAGTCAGCGTCACTGTCATACAACAGCCTGACACTTGTTGAAAGCAATGGATAAAATGGGCATCCTACCCACTGCTCCTTCTTTTCTCATTGCTCTTTATTTTCTCCTGGCAGAGAGAGGGTGTATCTTCAGCACAATGTAAGAGTCATATAACTGACTGATGTTATTAGTGGCTAATATTAGATGTTCCTGGAATTACTGCGATTTTGTTTCCGTGAGGAATTTTCATCTTCACCATTAATAGTTAATTTCTTCTTATTTTATCCTTGAAGCCTTTATTCATTCATGTGAAGCTGAAAAGGGGAGGAGTATAAAAAAAACAAACTTCAAAAGTCTGTAGAGGGCACATCTTGGTTACTGCAAACATACATCGTACTTAGCTAGCTGCTCTGTTGCTTATAGGTATGAAATGCCCCCTGCTTTTTCTTAAGGATCAGCTCAGGTGAAGAAATATAGGAAACAGCCCCTACTCCCAAGCAATCAGAGCAATAGGAGTTAAGGCTGGACACTGCTCAAGGGAAGAACAGTCCTGAGCAGACAGTTGGTTTTGCAGTTCTTTTTTGAAAGTGAGCAGGATCTGATGAGAGTTACTCTTCTTTGTGCTGAAGGAAATGCATCACAAGTGCAGTGCATTTTTGGAGATTTCTTCTGTGTCTGACTAGAAAGGGAAGTTATCTTATTCTAATTATGGGCCCAGTTAAAGCTTAAACTTCTGCTGGATTTGGGGAGATTCTTTACTGAAGTACATGGTGCTCTGTGCTTTCCAGAGGTTAATATTTCACATTCTCATGTTGACGCATTTTTAGTAAGGATTAATGGCCTGGGCCACAAGAAGTAAAATCAATAGTCTTGTCAGGTGTATTAGCATGCTGCCAGTGCTGCCGCTTTGCTTTAGCTAAGGAGTTATTCAAAGCTTCTTTTCCTTGCATAGCTTAGCTCTTGCCTACACTACAGCAGAAAGGTTTCTACTAGCATTATTGCCTCATGCGTGACATTGGAAAGAACTTATGTCAGCTTGGCATATTTGCATTTGTAGCAAGTGTTTTGCTGAAGTAATGATATTGGATAAGAATTTGCTGCAGAATGACATAAGCTAACTTCAATTATTGTTCAATCTATTTCTAAGGAGAGAACTGAGAAGACTGTCAAGGAGTTGAGGGCGTGGCTCTGTGTGTGTGATTTAGTCCCAGTTCATGGAGCAAACATCCTTCCCACCTTGAAGGTGGCCCTAGCTTCAAATTATTGCAATATTGTATCATTCAATGTGTAACTAAGTAGGTGTGATATATTTCATTTGCTGTCAAAAATAAAATGTAAGTTCAGGCAGGGATGTCTCTGAATTGAAAAAGTAGTATACTCGTGACATGTCCTTGCATCCATGGAATTCTTTTCTTGATTGAGACTAAATTCATAGCAGAGACTCTAGAATCTAGCCAGAGTGAGCCCAGAAATACAAACTGTTTTGTTTTACGTCGTAACGTAGCTCTTTCCACATTAAACAAATACAGGTTCTAGTTGAGATCACATTTGTTACAATAGAGTGTCTTGTTCTCATGAGCTCTTATCAGTGGGCAGATAGAAGCTTTCAGGCAGTCTTGGTCAGTCTCAGTGCATATATTTTGTTGAGAGATTGATTTAAAGGATAATTGTAGAATCATCAAGGTTGGAAAAGACAACTAAGATCATCTAGTCCAACCATCTGCCTACCACCAATATTGCCCACTAAACCATGTCCCTACATACTCCATATATCGGCAGTTCAGTATTGTTGAGTTCCTGAAGTTAATGCACTTGTAGAATGTTTGCAAGAGTAATTAATTGGCCAAAGTCCAATTAATCAAGTAAATATGTAGATTGAGCATACATTTCAAAGCAAGCATTGTTGAGTGAGCAGATACAGAAACTTTCTGTGCAGAAGGCGTAAGAGGCATCATTTTTCAGCCCTGTTTGTGCTACCACCATGCTCGTAAATTAATTTATGGAGCTAGAACAACATGTACTCTAACAACGTCTCTTTCCAGATGTCACTAGGACAGGTACCCAGAGAGGAATCCAGAAGCAGAGTTTGGTGTCACCTCTGGGCAGCATAGCCAGCAGGTTGATGTGTTGCAGCAGTAATAGAGCACTCCATGGAGCTCTGACTGAGCCATCCACATGTGACCTCAGCCTCAGTGCTACGGGCATATGGGCTTGCTTTGCAACGAGACCGTCAGGAGCAGACTTTTCTTTCCTGCATAGTGGACTTGACTCCTGCTGAGCTTCTGTACCTGCAAGGGATGTGCCATGTGCTGTTGTTCAGAAAATGAGAGTGTTTACAGGTGTAGAACTGTACTTATATAGGCACATTTAGAAAATGTAATGAGGATTGGAGCAATATAACCTGTGCTCTGGGCATGCAATAAAGGTAATTGGAAATCCAGGCTCTAAAGAATGGAGATACTAAAGCAACAATCTTTGTATGCTTATGTGGTCTAATCCATCTCTGTTCAGGAATAAACAAACAAAGACAGGTTACAGCGTATTGATGGACAAACATAGCTGAGGCCAAAATTATCAGCAGTGCTGCTGTTTAAGTACATGTGTATAAAACAGATGTTTTCTGCCTAGAAGTAACTGGGATGCTTATCACCAAGAAAGACAAAAAGAGAATGCACTTTATTTTTTGATATTTAGAGTTTGAAAGCTCAGCAAGCAGAGAGTTAATGACATAGAGCATAGAAAGATCCTCTAGTGCTAGGATACACCCTCTGACTCTTGACATAGCTGGAATAAGAGAAGCACTTTTCCTTCTGTTTTGAGTAGCTGCTCCAAGCTCAAGAATTGAAAGGTCTCTGGACCTTGTGTAACTGTATTCCCCAGTGTACTTTCTTTTCAGTAAACCAGTTATAATTCTTCAGTAAATATTTGCTAACTTCACTAGCAGGAACAGACACCACTGGGTTTAAGGCTAGAACTTCTAACTCTACCCCATCTCAATATGATTTGAGACCATTAAGACTTCATCCTTCTTGGTAATTATTTTTACTCCTATTAGAGTCCTCATTTTATGGCAGTCTTCAAATACAGAGGAGCCCAACAGTGTATGTTACATTCTAGATGTGCTTTCAGGTATGCTGTGGTCATTCAGTTGTGGTATGCAGGAACAGGGTTTTGATTTTTATAGCTTTAATTAGTGTGTGGTTTTTTGTCTATAGTAGTTTATTTCCTACTTTGTGAGTGCTATGTTTTTGAGAATAGCAGCCACTAAATAAATCTTGCTTGACCCTGAAATGTTTGTGTGCATGTACTGTGAGCAGTGGGGAAAGACTGAGCTGTTCTACCCACCATGAAAAGCCAAGCTGCTGCAGCTGTCAGTGAGGGAGGCAAGAAAGGATGCTGAGGTTTGCATGCTGAGTTGGTGTGCTGGGCTCCTCCTCCCAGGTCCACCACTCCTGCAGCAGTGAGCCAGCTAGCTGTCAAGTGTGAGCAGGACAGGACGGGGTAGGAAGCAATAATTAAGCAGCATTTGTTACATGAACAACATGGAAAAGGCGGTGGGCTCTTTCTGATACAATGAAATTTTGTATTGTCTGATTTTTTTTCTGTTTTAATTTGTTGTCATTGCTGCTGTGTGGCTCTACTCTCTCTGCTCTACTACTGATGATGTCTGTTGCACTGAATATTTGTGGTTTGGCATTGTTCTCCCTCCTTCAAGCTGTACTCACAGACTTGATTTAGTTCAGAATTACCAGTGGATGTATCTAGGTCCCTAAGCAAATCAGTGAGCATAACGCAGATATATGCAAAGATGTGATGTAAACTCTGAATTGCTTAACACAAGTTTTTATACTCTTTGAGCTTTAATTCTCTAAGTGGAGGCAGTAGAAATAGTAAGATGAGCACTCAAAGATGAGTTAGTCTGTTCCCCTGCCTCTGCTTCTTGTAGCTAGCAAAATACAGATGTAGCTGCACAAAAGGAGGAATGTGATTATTTTAACAGGTTTCAGGGAAACACCAGGAGGATTGTCATACAGCATACCATGGCTAATGGTGACTTCACATCACCAGAAGGGAGAAAACTCAAATGTTTCTAATTTGTAAACACAAATTTAGCACTTAAGCACTTAGCACTGGAGAGAGAGCACTGGTTATCTGTGGGCTGCAAAGAGCTGATGACACACAGCTGAACAGTATCAAGTGCATCCAGGAAAGCAGCGATGCATGCTGTGCTAGTCACAAAGCTCCTCTGGCCAGACTGGAGGTGACTGAGAGATTGTGTCTCAGTTTAGTACCCCAAGAGGTAGTTGTGATGATGCCAGTGAAGCTTTCATACTGTATCAGTGTTAGTGAGGAGAAGGAACGTGGGTTTGGGAAAAGTGGCAGAGATGAAAAATGCTGTTTAGAAATGGAGCATGAGAATGGCATAATCATTCCCATTAAATCTGTGCCTTTCTTTCTAGTTATTAGCCATTTTAAGTGGAATGGGTTTTGCATCTAGAACAAGTCTCTGAACAGATGATTAATGGTTTTATCTGTAATAACTTTACATTTTATAGAACCCTGCTAGGAGTCCGCATCTGGTGAGCCAAGCTATTTAAAGCTGTGTTAATTCTGTTAATTGCTCTACGTTTATTTGGATTGCTGGCACCTGCGGGCTTTAGGATAATGTGTATATTCTCCCCCTCTTTCTAGCTGAGGAAAATGGAGAGGACCATTTCCTCAGCTAGAAACAGCAGCCTTGGCAGAACATCCTGGCTGGATTGGTTGTCCTTGAGATTTCCCTCCTTTTCTACAGCTAAATGCAGTGAGATGTCAGCCAGAGGCAAGATATTCCCTTGACTGGGGCAGGAGGTAGGTAGACAGTATGCTTTTGCATGCGCTTGCCATCATCAGGTTGCAGCAGCAACAGGGAATGAAGCCAGTGATTTTAGGAGACTGATCAGGTCCTCCCTATTCTGACCTGCTTCTCAGCTGCCTGCATTGATCGTGTTTTGGTTGAGAAGTGCTCCAGTAGATTTCATGCCCTGAACAGATGTGAAGATAAATATGTTGCTGATTTCTGAACTTTTGTCAAAGAAAAGATGCAGGAATGAAATTCAGAATGCTTGAGGTAACTAAGATACTGCTGTGAAATGCTACAGGAGCAGCACAGAAGTTCTTGTGTTTACAATTGGGATTGGACAAACCACCAGAACGTTCCTCACCAGGCTCTGAAAGGAAAACCTTTTCCCCATCTTTGGCTGCTGTATTTCTGGGAAGATTCTTGCGTAGAGCATGAAGACAACAAAATGGAGAAACAAAGGGTTTTTTCTTGCATTGTTACCTGCTGACTTAGAAGAGTAGCAGATCCTGAAAGGCTTGGTACTGGGATGCTTTTAGCTTGTGTCAGCTCAGCATGGCTGCTCTCCGTGTGAGTAGGAGAAGAGGTGGCTGTTTTGATTCATTCATGTGCCAGTCCTCTTTCAGACTTCTGCTATGGTTTTCAGTCAAGCATTCAACGGCAGTGTTAGGATATCTTCCCAGCAAATCAGATGATTAGATTAAAGCAAGAACATTAAAATAAACAAAAGCCCCATAAAACTCTTCATGTTATGTTACCTGTTATACAACTGGCTCCAAACCCACAATTCTTATGGCCACCAGTGAAACATCCATCTACCTGATAGTGATGTTGGGGATCACTGTGATGACTGGTTTTCTGTATCTGCCTTATAACGACCTTTATTACTGCTTTCTGAATGAGAAGTCTTTGTAGCCCCCGAAGGAGGGTGCATCACCCTTCTCTGAAGGTGCAAAGAACTTTGAAGAAAATCACCTGTAGCACAGATGTAGCTTTCTCTTAGTTTGTCAAGCTATGATGCTTGTGACCAGTTGCTCCTAAAGGACACGACTGCTGTGTTTGTCACCTTTCTTGAGTAGAAACTGTGTCTGGGAATGTCCAGTTAGTTTATTTTGCCCAGGTAACATTTAAACAATCAGTTGCAATGCTGAAATTGATTACAAAGCAAAGCTTGAGTACTATATGTTGTTCCCATATTTAAGAATGGGTTCTTCCTCCACTGCTTCATTGTTCAGCTAACCGATCAAGCTGTCAGCACCTTCCTTCATTTTCTCAGTTTGTATTTCAGGGCTGTTTTGTCCTGAAGCTGCTCCCTTATGTGTTGGCAAGAACAGTAAATACCTCCTTTTTTTTCTACTTGACTGTGGTGTGCCTGCTTGTTTCACCTTGTCAGAGCTTGCTTGCTAATCCTGACTGTTTGCTAGGAGATCACATAGAAATGCAGTGTTTTCTCCCTTCTCCATTTTTTTCTTAGTATGTATTTCTAGTATGTTCTCTTAATTAGCATATGCTTAGCTCTTCTGGCTTCAGGCTAGTTTCCCTGTTTACAGCCTCTGTGACACATTTTGTTAGAACTTCACAAATCATATATCACAAAAGAAATTAATTATGCGTGTAAGTTATTAGGTTAATAACTTTCATCTCAACTGTGAGCTTCACATAAAGTCTATACATTGCATATTAATAATTCAGATGACAGCTTTGACATTGAGTGTGTTTTCTAAATCAGTTCTATCCCTTCATATGAGTTGGGTCTGTGGAAACCATGGCTGATTTCCACACAAGCTTTTTAAAATTCAGTTCCAATTCTGTTTCCCCGTTGCCCCTGGTGGCTGGATTTGCCAGTGCAACCTGCAGAGGAGGACAGATCATCATGTTCCCTTTGCCTCGGAGTAATCTTTTAGACAGTGGTTTTGCAACTAGAGCTTATGGAAAGCTTGTATGAAGACACCTTTTGGTTAAGAAGTGCAGCATTATCTTTGATAAGGTTGCCAGGGACTTAATGACTAGTAGTGGCCTTGAATTTTAACTGAGGCAACCAGGAAATTCCTTGGAGATTTATTGATACCATCAGTAAGTGTGGAGACAGGAGAGTTTAGGAGGTGGATATACCCTATGTGATAGAAGTAGCTGTACCCTCTGGGCACTAGAGCAGGCTCCCCAGGGCAGTAGTTAGTGCAACAAGCAGCACAGTTCAAGAAGTGTTTAGAAAATGCTCTTAGACTTATGATGTAATCACACAGGTAGGCCTGTGTGGAGCCAGGAGTTGAACTCAATGATCCTTGTGGGTCCCTTCCAATTATGGATATTCTCTTCAACTCATACCTTTCAAATGTGTTTCAGTTAGGCCTCTTGCCAAAAGGTTCTTCAAAAAGTAAAAACGGGCAAAGAAACAGGGCCTTGTACAGTGGAAGAACTGTTTGGAGGGTAAGAAACAGAACATAGGATTAAATGGTTTTCCCACAGAAATGCCTCACTGGGAGAGCAATGGGTTCCATGCTGAGATCTGAAGATTCATTAATGGAATAATAAATACAAAGAGATGTGTATGGAGAAGGCATGTATTCTGCTAGGAGAGTGATCATATTTGGGTGAGGATTATCTGCAGAACTACAGAGGATGACCTATTTATGCTGAAAGACTGGATGATAATTGCAGATGAAATTAAATGTGTGTAAATACAAAAAGAGATATATATTAGAAGGGAAGGAAAGTAATAATTTCCCATAAGCAATAGTGGACTTTGGGTTCATTCTGATGTTTAAGTAAAGAATTCTTTAATAATATTTGCTCAGTGGTCAATATTGGTGAAATAAACACATCTAGCATTATGAGGTGGTAGGAAGGAAATAGAGAACAATACAGAAAATGTATTTGTCGTTAAATAAATTGGCTCTGCTAGACACAGTTCTGTTCTTTTAATCTCAAAAAGATACTGTAAACCTGGAAAGAAATGCAACAAGGATCACCAAAGATCAGGGGAGAGACTTCTTTACAAAGAATGGCCAAACAGGCTTCACATGGCTCTTCATGACAGAATTGGCTAGGAGGATATGATGAAATTATGCATGGCATGGGGGAGAAATCAAAGGGAACTGTCTATCAGTGTAATGACAAAGATGAGGTGAGCTTCATAACAAATAAAAACAAATAGAACAAGCAGTGGAGTAATGGAAATCTTATCATAGAATCATAGAATTGCTCAGGTTGGAAAAGACCTTCAAGAACATCAAGTCCTGTCATTGATAATAATCCTGTAATGGAATTCCCTGTAATTGCAGGGAATAAATAAATAAATAAATATCCTAGATGTTTTGTAAAATATGAAGGCATCACCTTCTGCATGTAAAATCTCGGAGGCCCAAACTGATGGAATCTGTAAAATGGTTTTAGGAGAGTATCTGTACCCATCTTTTCTATTAGATTTGCATGGGTATTTTAGGTTTTTAGGTGGTTATTTTCAGATATTGGAGACCAGATGCAATATGGAGATTGTTGTTTAAATATTTGCTGGTGTAGCTACACTGTTTCTCCATTTCTAAGATTCCTGTGGTATTTTCAAGTAGATATTGCATTTGCTTTGCTTTACATTAACTGTGGTGTACTGAGGCCACGCTGCGCTGCACCAAAGCAATGTTCCTTGCACAGGTTTGCATGCAGCTATGGAAGGCAGCTGAACAGTGGGATATCAGAGGAGCAGAGAGCTAATTTGGTGTAAGGATAGGTGAGTTTGGGCAAATGAAGCGATAATTTGTAGATATGGAAGTGAGATATGTGTGTAGGAGGACCTGGAGGAACAAAGAATGTTTCAGAGAAGACTGGAGTGCCATGTGTTGATCAGAGGTGTAATGATGCCCATTTGAATGGAAACAAATGTCTGTGCATGTGTCAGGTAGGCTCTATTTGAGGAAGTTGCTTTAACTGAGACAAGCAAGAAGAAGGACTAGACTGAATCATTGCAGAGAAATACAAGATAAGGTTGTTCAGGCTCCTTTACTCATTTGTAATAGTTAAAGTCCCCCAAAAAATCAATCCCAAATGAGGACGTTAATAAGTGGAGCTGTAAAACTGCCTCCGAGCTGTGTTGCAGAGGTGGCATGCTCTTCTGTACAGGAGTGATTATTCCATGTATGGAATCGGGTATTCTGTAAGACGTGGAGGGAGATTCATTTGCAGTAAGGAAATCTCTCCAAATCAGTATGGGCTGTGGTAGCAGCAGGTAGACACTCCCAGGCTTTCACTTAGGCTTGAGAATCTCTCCATCTAGCACTAGTTTTGTGATTATGTGTATTCCTTTCCCCGTGGCTGTAACTGTGGAAGTGACTGCTAAGGAGGTTTATTACTGCCCAACTGGGCCATTTTTCTGAGTGCTGAATCTACGCTGGGTTGTCCTTTGACAGAAACTTAAAAACCAAGGAGTGTTTTTTACTGCCTCAAAAATGTGGACTGGTGCTGTGTAAAAAAGGGGTAAAAAGAGACAAACTCAGGAGAATCATAGATATTAGAAATAGTAAACACCTGCTAGATCACCTTGTCCGTCTTCTCCTGCCAGGAGTGCCATTGTTCTCTCTGCTGTATTAACACAAAATTGTTTCTACAAAGGGCTACTCACCATGGTACCGTGCTTCTCATTTTCTTTGTGCCATTTGGTGCTACAGCTAAAGATGTTTTAAGGAGTAGTAAGGCTTGTCCTTGCATTTATTTGGAAAATGAGATTGTATTCCCACTATTGGTTAATTATTGAATTCCTCACCTAAGAGATCATGAGATAAACTGTGAAAAAATTGTCCAACAGACAAGTAGCAGGATCAGGAATAGAAACCAGGAGCTGTAATTCCTGGTCTGTTGCTCAACTCAGTAGAAAACAAATGCCTTCTACTCAAAGTAAATCTACAGTCATCTGTCCTGTTGTTACTTAAGTGATTTGTGGCATGTAAGGGTCTCAGAAAGTTGGAGGCTTTTAAGACATAGGGACATGGTTTAGTGGGCATAGTGGCAATGGGTTGATGGTTAAATTTGATGACCTCAGTGGTCTTTTCCAACCTTAATGATTCCATGATTCTATAGAATAAAAAGAACTGTTTTGTTCAACCTTCAATCAATATCTAACTTTCCCCACTCTATGCATAATGTTGGTGTTCATCAGCAAGAAATATCAAGCCTTGTTTTCTCCTACTTCCCTTACATTAAATCTAATAGTTTTGGAGCTTCTTTTGGAGTGTTGTATTTAACTGGCTTCGATGTTAAAAGGTGTTAAAAGAATCGATTGCTTTCCTTTGCAAATTGCTGGGAAGTCTAATTGTCCCGTGCATGTAAAAGGCACTGGGCTTTATATCCATTTGGAAATTCTGACAGTAGTTCCCAAATGTTGGTTCTTGTGATGAAGTTCTATACTGCAACAAAAATGCTTCAGAAATCTAGTATTTCTTTCCTTCTTCACAGTAAATGTGTCCCTTAATCTGCCTTTTGAAAAACTAAACAGATGGAGTTCCTTGTCTCTAACTGTAAGGCTTGTATTATAGATCTCAAATAATGTTGAAGCTGCTTGATATATTCTTTGCAATTTTTAGAGTTCTTTATTTAAGCAAATGTTAACATGAAGTTTAGTGTTTTAGTGCTTGTCTTACCAATGTCACATGAAGTAACATCACATTCCTCGTATTGCTTATTCTAGTCATACCTCCTGAGAATGAACAGGCCCTTTGGGCTATAGTGCTCACAATTTCTCCTCTGATATTTCCTAAATTGTTTTCAATGTCTCTGCTTTGTAGAGTGCAGATACTTTGTACCTTCTCCTTCCTGCTTCTGTAGTCAGGGTTGGTAATCCACGTTCATAAGCTCATATACTTTTGTATTCAACTATTTTAAAATTTGTTTTTGTTGGAAGGGCATGGACTACCATGCTGTATGGATGACTCGGTGTGACTACTCTGTCTTTTAAAGGTATTTAGCACTCTGCCAAAGTTGGTCATCCCTTCAAGTATTAGCTTCAGTGCTTTTTATATTTACTTGCAGGAATTTGATAAAATGTTTAATACTTTCACACCAAGTATGAATCCATATGGTGCATTAGAAATGCCTCTTTTCATTAGTGATGCGCTACTGATGACTACTTTTCAAGAATGTCAGCTGAAGACTATCTGTGTATCTAATATTATGTCCTGTTTAGCTCTTGTCTGGTGCTAATTTAATAATAACTCTCTTGTGATATTCAGTCAAATGACTTTAAAAGTGTTTAATCTATTCTGTTACCATTGTCATTCAAATGATATCGGGTTTATTTGACAGAAAGTCTTTTTACACAGGAAGATCTAATGATATTAAGTATTGTATTCCTATCCTTTAATATTTTTTATAAAGCATATTGGATAGAGGCTTTTGTGTTATTTCCTCTGGGGTTGATGTTTCCTGCAGGCTAAAGCCTTCTACAGTTAAACATCTTGTTCAGTTTGGCTTTTTAAAACACGAACACAACATTAATATTCCTTTATTCTTCTGTTAGCTTTCTGTTGTTCCAAGATTAAAAATAAACCTCAGTGGATCAGAAATCTCCTCATTCAGCTCATTTAAGACTCTTTGGAGCAAGTGACCCAGGTCTGTGAAATTAGAAATAAAGCATATTTATTCCTGGTAGCTGATCAACATCCTCTTTTGTTCTCACAGATTGCAAAATACTTTGTCATCCTCTTGTGCTATAAGCACTTACATTCTTCATGTATTTATATCTGACAGAGTAAAAATGTTCATACTTCATAAATTCTATAAGCTAAGCATTTTAAATAAACTATTGCCTTCTTGGGGCTTTGATGTTCTTCTGTATCAAGATATAATATTTTCTATTTTAAAACTATTAATTTATCCTAACATGATTTAAAGAATTCACTGGTTAATTAGCTCACTATGAAATTGTACCTTACTTCCAGACTGAATAGTTGTAATTTGACTAGCCATATATATGATTGCCCTTGATTGTGCTTTTGTCCCCTAAATTAAAGGATGCATCTTCTGTCGTTAAGCCTCCCCATCTAGATTGCCCGAGCATGTACGCTGGACCAGCTCATAATCTTCCATTTGGTGGAATTTATTAGAAAGCTTGCCTAACATAATACAAGATGTTGAGACTTGAAATCACTGTAGCGCTTTTCTGTGCTCTTTGACGTTTTTCAACATCTTTTTAAAAGCATGCACAAGATAACAGACCACAGTATTATTAAATGGTTTCACTAGTGCTATATACACTTAGTGTCTTTTCTCTGTATTTCCTTGATAGTTTCCTGCTTAAATACTGAAGAATCACATTAGCCCTCATAGCAACTGCTTAACAAAGGCATTTCAGTCGGTTATGCACTAAGACACACGCACTCTTTTCGTAGTCACTATTTACAAGGCTTAGATACAGTTCCCATTGTGTGAGAGTTACTTAGTTTTTGATCCTTAATCTATAATCTAGTGTTGGGCTGGACTGTAATGAGAATGTGTCTAGGTGTGTATGATTACATGTATGTTGAAGTTATAAGTAAACTGAATTATATTTAGATATCTGTCCTTTTCCAGAGTCTGCATTAGGTGTCAAAACTGCCTTCCAGTATCTGGAAGCTGCTCAGTTGCCTAGCTGTGCAAGGCTGGAAACACTGGGCAGCAGCCCTTTCCCTAGTGTGCTACCTCAGTCTTGCTCTCTCCGGCGCTGGGAAAGCTTTATTAATAAAACTTCTTCCATTAAATCAGAAGCATGGGTTAAAGCTAAACGTGCCAGTGTACATATTTCCTCTTGTTGTCCTTATTGTTTTCCTTGTAAAGTATCCTAGGACATCAGGATGAACCTCCAGTCCTAAGCTTTTGAAAAGAGGTACAGCATGGTCCTAGAATGGTCCTTCTGCTTTCCTATACCAGAGAAATGCCTTCAACCGTTATTTGCTACCTCCTCTTTTCCCTGACCACACCCATGTCTTTGGTTTGTAATGAAATTAATAATTATAATTGTGTAACAGTAATGTTATAGAAATAGTGTTGCAAACATTGCATATTCAGCTTTGGAAAATGAAATTTTGTTTTTGGGAGGCAATGACTGTGTCTGCTATACTTCTTACCGGAATATGCAGGCAAATTTCAGCAGATGCAGTTAACCACAAGGAGTTTTATTTCTCTCTTGCTTCAAGCTATTTTAAGTATTTAACTTCCCGGAATATAATACTTCTACATAAGCAATGAGAAATGTCACAAGAAACTGATGATCCAAATTGCTTCATTTGTTCAGTGTGCTGGTTAATTTCATCTAGGCTTCCTTTTCCATGAAAAGTTGGATCTTTTGAGGTCCCTCTGAACCTGGGCTTGTTTATGATTCCAGGATTCTTCTGCCCTGCCTTTAAGATTCATGTTAGCTTAAGTGGGCAAAACTAACACAGTGTAGAAATGACAGTTTAGGACTCCTGTCTTCTCTGTGGCTGTGTAAGAGACTAACAGGGTCTGGGCAACTCTCTGTAATCCACCTTTCATTTTGGACGTGCTTGAGAAATAATTCTTCCCCTTAGTAATACCTGTCAGTAGGCCCACATGCAAAAGTGTGCAATGAAAGGTGTCAGGGTTGCAGATGCCAGAGCAATGTGAGATATTTGGGTATTGTGTTATAAAAACCATGCAGACCCTATTGACAGAGTGATTGGGAAGTTAGGGAAATAATTTGCCTGGCTTATTACTGTTTACATTGCTTGTCATAACAGAATAGAGAAGTATGGGTTAGCTGAAGGGTTCAGACCTCTCAAACAGCAATGCTCTAGGGGCAGGAAGAGGAGGAAAAGATGATAGTATAATATAGGAAACATCACTACTTTCTGCATGAGCTAGTTTTCTTCATTAATCTCCTTTTTAGTGCCTTACAAATGAAGGATGTACACTGGGCATTGTGTCTTGTTTTTCGTGTTTGTCTGCTTTATAGTAGAACCATCAGGGATGCCACTGGGTTATTTGTGCATGGAATGGGACTTCAGGCAAGAACACACTCAACGTAGGATAGTTAACACTGGGGGTTAGAACTAGATGAGGTCACTACCAAACCAAGCCGTTCTATGGTTCTCTGATTGATTCTCTGTGATTATAAATACTCAGAAGTCCCTGCTGGTTCTTTGCTTCCTCCCCCATCTGTTCTCCTTTCAGGTTTGACCATGCCTAGATGACAGAAAAAGAAACGTGTAAAGGAGCATGCTTTGCTCCTACTTAGTCCCATTTATACACTGTACATTCCAACTACAGCAAAGTGTTGTGGTTTAACCCAGCAGGCAGCTCAGCACCATGCAGCCATTTGCTCAGTGAAGGCATGGAAAGGTTGTTGGGATGTGAATGATAATAGTGGATAGACACTCTGGTTGTCCAGAAAAGATTAAAAGATTTAAATGGAAAATTCTGGCCAAACAATGACTAAGGCAGCTTTTGTTTTCTGCTTGTTAAGTGTTCAAACAATGTAAGCACTATAGATCTGCTTAAAAGTTATGTACCAGGATATTATTGAGCAAAACAGAAAATGTAAGGTAATGTTGTACATTGGGCTTATACCAAGTAAGCTTTCGTAGATGTGAGAGCAGTCTCCCCTAGATTTAAAACAGTGCTCTGTGCCGAGGACATGGGAACATTGTGCCTGAACTCAGTAGATTGGCATTGTAGGAAGAGTAAGCAAACTGAGCAAAAAGTTTATTGTTACTTCATGTTTATATTGTGGAATTTCTTACAAAATGTTTCTACAATGGAGAGATCTATCCTTTTCATCTTCCTTTTGGGAAAATTCTTTCTCTTTTTTTTTTTGTTTACATATACATATAGTAATGGACCCACTCCAGAGACAAAAAGGCAGTGAGAGCTCTCTGCATTTTGAAGAATCAGGCCCTGTGTGCTGAGTGTCTGGAACCAGCTCATTAGCTGCATCTTTGCTGCTTGGTGCTGATTCCAGCCCTGACCTCTGAAGAGCTCTTGCTGTTCCTGATTGCAGCACCCACCTGCTTTGAGCAGGAAGTGTAATCTAGTGCTAAATGGGATGCTTAGGCCCTAATCTGGCTCCCATTTCTGCTGCTCATCTCAGTGTTTCTGATGGAATGTTACTGTTTTCCGCTTTTATTTCTTTCTCCTTTCACATGCTTTCCTTAATGCACTCGCACTGCAGCAGCAGTGTTCTGGCAGAGCTGGCTGCTTCTTCCTCCCATTACCACCTGACAGCAGCTGGACCTGTGCTCCATGCCCATGGCTTCCAGAGCAAAGCAGGTTGTGAACACTTGACAGCTCACATGTTCCAGCGACGTCACTGGGCTCTTCCCTTGCACTATTTCAGTGTTGTTCCTCAAGAAATCCTGTAAAGAGTGTGGGGGCTGGGAAAAGGTTTCATCAGTAGGGCTGAGACCATGTCAGCAGGAAAGGAGATCGTCCTATTCATAGCCTCCCTTTATTGGTCTCAAACAGTGTGGTGCTGTGGATTAAAGTGGTGCCTGGTGCAGCTGGGTGGCTTCTGAATGAAAAGATGGATGAGACTTCTTGGTATCGTGGTAGTTGGGATTCAGTCCATAACAGAATTTATTGCGTCTTCTGTTTTTCAGTGCTAGAATCTCTCAGCTGTCACCTCTAGTTATACAGACTTCTTAGATACATACAGGATAAAGATGTAAAAAGAGCTTTTGGTTTGTCATCAAAGTGGGGTTGTAAGATGAAAATATTTTTCTCTTGATGTCACTTGTAAATGGAGAATAATTACATTCCCTGCTGTCCCCAGCAAATATGCAAGCAAATATTTAGCTCATCACCTCCCTGTTTTCATACAGTGTAACACCCAGTGCAGATAAATGTTTGGGGAACCTTAGTTATTGAAGGCTTAACTTTGTTCCATGTCCTGGAATTTGAGCAGAGGTGAGCAAAGAGATCTTGGTGGGCTGTCAGTGCTGGCAGGCTTTTGTGCAGGACAGCAAGAGAACAGGGAAAAAAAAAAAAAAAGAGGCAAACATCCCATAGTATTTCAGTCTAGATGAATGGAAACGAGACCTCCTCCTGTGGTGCACTATGCTAGTGACCTGATGGATGGTGTTAGCCTGGGATAACGCCACCTTGCCAATGGCACCTCTTCAGTGGACCCTGAGGATATTTGCTCCCTGCAGGAGGAGTGTGGCTGAACACATTCCTCTAACTGTGTCTGCTTTTGCAGGTAAGGGGAGACGCCAATGCTCCTGTGACATTTGTGGTTAGGCTGAAGGGGACAGACATGCTGGGTTGCAGCACTCCCAGCTGTCATTCATCAGCTATGGGCAGTGACACCATTCTGCTACAAATAGTGACATACCATTGCAAATTTGTGGGCTAAGTTTACAGAATACTAAATTCACTAAACATCTGTTGCCCTAATTACATCATTATTTGAGCAGTGCTCACTTTTAAGTATGTGCTCTCCCATATGTAATAGCAAATGTTTTTCAGTTTGTTTCTTTCTGGACAAGTGACAAAACATAGAAGATGCCACTGCAGCTGGCACTATTTGCCTAATATATTGGAAACCCAGGCAGCAAGAATAATGCTTGATTGGCATATGGAGACTGAACTAACTGCCCTGAATATACCTGCCATTGATATTCTTGTGAATCACGCTTAAGGCATATAGGCTAGGGAAGATAATAAGTAGCGGGAAAAACTGCATACCTATAAGCAAGCAATATCTATTCGGTATTTTCAAAAACTTTAAATATTGGTCTTTTCAGTTCAGCACATTTTATCACTCAAGCGTAATGCAGAGTTTCTGTCCCAAAGGGAGTTCTTCTGGCCCATGTTTATTTCTTTGCATCATGTAGAGGTGTTTCCCTGGAGGGTACAGACCTGAGGTAAAAAGTGGGTACCACTGCTGAAAGTCAATGCCATGCCTGGAAGATAAAGTTTTACAAGTTCATATAAAAGCTCTTCTGTTAAGTTTGACAAAGGTAAATGTGCCATTCTGAGTTGCAAGAACTTGAAGTGAGGCATTTCATTGCTAATTCTCTATTAGGAAAATGGAGCTCTGTTAGAAAACCGTCCCGATGGAAACATTTCACCCAGCCATACTAAACAGATCTATTTTACTGAGGCAGGTATTTTGTACTTGAACAACCTTAGGTAGATTTGAAATATAATAAAATCAGTAAGTAGAGTGTTTATTTGCTAAGTCATCATCTGATACAGTTTTCAGTGTCTCGTGTAATAAAGTTCAAGCCTTAAACGATCAATGGCGCCGTCCTAAAATATTTCCTTTCTGCTTTTCAGATGAATTCCTTAAGGTACTTGACAGTAATCATTTCCTCACAGACTCATCACTGATCTAAGCTAGACAGATTTAGCTTGTGCTGGCTAGACAAATCTGAGTTTTCAGGATGAACTTGGGAGGAGCAGGGTATTCTGTAACTGGTGAATATCTTTACAAGCTCAACAGAGAACTATAAGGTCAATACGGAACTGAATGTAGTTGAAACCAACTGGTGCATGCTTGTAAATAAGCTTCTGTGACAGTTATTATTTTTTGACTTGTTTCAATTCTAAAAAGCAGCCAAGCCATTATTAGCTAGGCAGTTATCTTGTAAATTTAAGCCCTTCAGATTTGTGGGATATCAGAATTTTGTTAATATAAAGATAAGCACTATCAAAGTCTTTAACTACATAGGTTATTTCCCATTTCTTGTCCCCTCAAATATAGAATCATAGAAAATGAGACTGGAAGGGGCCTTGGGAGGTTATTTAGTCCTTTCTGCTTCTACTGTCTCAAGAAAAAATCTGTGACAACCATGTGAGTCCTGACAGCAATTTGTTTAACCTGTAATTAAAGGTCTCCAGTGATGGTTGCTCCTTAGACAATCTCTTCCAGTGCTTCACTGTTCTTAAATTTAAAAAGCTTGTCCTAAAATCAAATCTCATATTTTGTTGCTGTAATCTTTGCCCCTTACTTCTTGTCCTTTTCGTCATGGATACAAAAAGCAGATTGTTCATTTTCACTTTGTAACAGCCTTTTATATTTGAAAACTGTTTCTGTTTTCTTTATGTTAAAAAAGAAGCAATGCTTTCAATCTTTCTTTTATTTTCTAGACCTCTGGTTCTTTTCACTGCTCTCCTTGTGACTATTTGAAGTAGGCCCACTCCTTTCTTGAAGTTCAATTTGCTGAACTGAACAAATTCTCCAGCAGACTACAGCACTGTCTCCTCCCATGTTTCACATATATTCCGGGGTGCTTCGTTCAATTCATCCAACAAATGATGTTCTGTATGCTGCTTTCTGCTTTCCTTTTTTTTTTCCTCTGTACTATATGAGCTCAGTGTAGAACATATCTCTTCATTGTTGTATATTCATGAGTCTTGGTAGAATACTGACATACCTCCTCAGTGGCCTTCCTATACCCAGAGAGATGTCCCACGTACAACTTGCTCTTCAGGGATAGCATGAGGTACTCCCGTGTCTGTGGTGCATGGCACAAATGAGGAGAACCACATCTGGCTGTCTTGACTTTCCTGTCTTGCAGCTTTTATTTCTTCTTTGTTACTAGGCCAAATGAGCAAGAACAAGAAGCAGGAAGGAAGTTAAGATTTATGCATCTGAATCCACAATGAAATTCTTCACATGCTTTGCAATATCAAGATATGTAAAATAGCAATTACTTTTACACCTAAATATTAACAAGTATCAGTTTTTAAGAACAGACTGAGAAATCCACGTCTGATTTCTAAGAGCATTTCGATTAGTGCTTAGAGTTGTAAAGATAAAATCTCTCATTGTCTTCTCTTAGAGCTTTTGCATGATGAGCAATTCTGTAAAACCAATTCTATCACCTCAAATTGGTCATCATGCTCTGAAAAATATACTATTGAAAACATTTGGGTTTAGGCAATTTTCTCGCCACTGCTTAGAAAGTGGAAGGGTAATATTTCAAAAAATCCAGAAATTATACATTATTTCCCAATATCCCCATTTTCACTTACTCCAGAACTTTAGAATTCTCTGCAATGAGAACAGTACTTGACATTTGTACCATTAAAGAGTGTTTGCAAATGGTATCTATGCTGCAACCAGTTCTACTTTATCTTACTGCTGCCTGTGCTGTCTTTTTTCAGTAGCTGAGGAAACAACTTCAGTTTCTCAAGCTAATGTAGAATCTTTCAACAGCGTTTCTTTTGCAACCTCTTTCTTTGTACAGCATCATGCCTTTTCTTCTCAAATGAATATATATCATTTCTCATGTTCCTGTCATCTTTGTCTTAAGATGCAATTATAGGATGTGTTATTCCCTTTGAAATCAAGATTTTTTTCAACAATAGTCCAAATGAATTAGCAGACAAGATGCCCCAGTATGGAGGTTGAGAAATCCACATGTGATAAATTATCTCCTTATTGCTACCACTTCAAAGGAAGGAATCCAAGAAGTAGGGCATTTCACTACACAATGTTCTTTTGTAGTTCAGCTGCTGCAATGCTACACCAAGAATAAGTAAGGTTGTAGAGCAATATTTGTACCTAACTCAAGAAGCAGCAGGCTCAGCATATGCAAAATCATATTGTACAGCACAAGACAGATACTAGAGCTTCAATAAGGAACTGCAAAGTAATTATTTTTTCCTTTTTTTCCCCCTTTCTTTTATTACATATTTGGAATATCTCTTTTTTGTGTGATACTTGGGTCATAAGGCAAAAAAAATGTACATCTTATTCTAAAAATGTGTACACGGTAATATTTGGTCTTTATCTTGATGTATACCCAAGTGAAAGATAAGGCAGAAAGATGGACTGCCTTAATCTGTTAAAGCTTTCTCTGAGATACTGTGTGAATTATTCGGGCAGATGTTAACTCTGCTATAACTGAGAAGACTCAGATGTCCTGAATTCTTGAGATGCAGAGGCTTAATTTAACTCTCAAAGGAGAGTTGTGACCTGAAGTATTGGGTCTTCTTTTCTTGGTATCCAGAAACTGGATTAGTTGTAGGAAATGTTGTTTTTCAGCCTAAGTCTCTTTCTGAATGGTTATTTTTACTGTGTTCTCACTAGAGCAGTTGAAAGAATCCCACCCACCTTGTATCCCTTTTCTTTCTTGTTCTTTATATCCTTCCACAGAGAAGGCTTCTCTTTATCTTCCTAGAATTCTTCTGAAACTCAGAAGAGACTCTCCTCTTTTTTGCAGTTTTTGACAAAACTCAGCATTATTCAGAATCTATGATGGATTTATTGTTTAAGCATTCTACTTCCCCATATTCCTATTTTTAGCTGGATAAACTCATGTTCTTTGTTAAACATTTCCAGATGAGCTGCAAGATTGCATTACTTTAGCCAACATAACACAAATTGTATTTCAGTCTTTTTTGTTTGGTTTCACTTATTTATTATCAATGCTGGATGCATTGTTTTTCATGCCAGGCAAATAAACTTCAGTGTGGTGAATGGTGACTGTGAATCTATAAATACTTGAATACAGTTGTTATCCCAGTGAAATATGGTTAGACCAGGTATACACGGTCTACTTGGATAATAAGTACACTTTAAATAGGTGCAGCAGCTTTAGTTCCCCATCACTGAAGCCTTCAACTGCTGCACACGTAGTCTATCCCAAATGCAAAGTAAGCCATTATTAGCTGGTGTGTTTGCTTCTGCTTGCTAGTTGAGGCAGATCAGAAACACATAATTCTGCTGTACCAGCTGATAAGCTGTAATTTATGAAGCTGCAACAGCTTTTGTGGTGCAGATGTCTTTACAGAAGTCTTAGAAAGGCTCTAGGCTGAATGTCTCACAGTTAACCTTCTGAGAAATGATGCAGGCAGTTCATAAAGTGGGAAGGTTGTGACAGAAAAAAAGCAGTCAGTGATGCACAGGATGCAGCAGGTAAATGACTTGGATGACCTTCACAGTTATCTTCCTAGCTAGTTGAACTTAAGCAGCGTTCAGGTTTTTGACCTTTTCTTCATGATGGTTTGTGACTGCCATCATCTAATTCACCAGGCTGTCCTGCCTTCACCATAACACGTTTCCTGCTTGATAGCACCAACTTCAAGAGGAACTGAAGACTGGCTACTCGCCAAGCCTAGCACATCATTTTTTCCTCAGTTTTGTTGTTCACTCTCTATCTGCATCTTCACTTGATTGCAGAGAGACACTTTTCATCATTGTGAAAAGCATCTGATTAGAGCTCTTATTAACCCATGTGTGAAGCTTCTTATCATAAGTTTAGCTGGAGAAGTTCCTTGAATGCTTCGGAATTGTGAAGTTGCCATTTTTAAGAAACCTCAAAACCAGATTGCCGATTTGTTTTAGCTCAGCTTAAAACAAACTCTTCTTTCTCAGCAGATTTAAAGGAAACCTGATTTACTGTATATATTTTTTTCTCTTTATTCCCCCAAATGTCTCAGATGTCATGGAATTCTTCTACTGCTGATAATCAGAGACCATGTCTATCTGTACTACCCAATCCCTGACCATCCTCTGATACAACCCAATTCATAAAGCAAAAACAGATTAAACCATTAAATTATCACTCTATTAAAGCATGTTCAAAACAACTCCTTATGGAAAAGGAAAAAAAAAAAGCTTTTGTTGTTGTGCTAGTTTTATTCTGAGAATATACATTGATTTTTGAGATTGGAAGAATAAAATTTACTTTTCAAACAATCATTCTTTCTCTTTCCTACCTCCCTTCCAGGGAGAGCTTATAAAGTGTATTTATGTGTCTGTACTGGACATAATCTTTTTGACACCCTTTGGCATCTTGACCCTCTCTGATACAGATATCAGATGTGGCACAAAAACAAGCTGCTCTTTTTAAACAAGCCTCATCACCTTTTTTCAGAAAGCCCTCTGATAAATATGGACAAATTCATAAGCATTGCTTTTATTGCTGTGCTTACTGGTAAGTTTTCATGGAAGATGTGTCCAGAATGGCACTTGAAAGCTACGTCCTAGCAAGGGACAGTCCTCTGAATCAGTCATGGCCTGAGCTGCAGAGTTTCCATCAGTATCTTGGAATATCCCTAAAAGCCTCAAGTTAGTTCAGAGATTCCAGGTAAAATGAAACTATGATGCAGGAAGTGTTGACACAGATGATAGGTAATACTGCTGGCTGACAGCTTCTTCAGTGAATGTCTTTTCTGGCTTGCAGCAGATGACTTTGTAAGAATCAAGCTCTTTAATCTCATATGTACAGAAGTATAGAATTGAGTTTTGTTCCCTAGGCTTTTTACTTGCCTTTCTTTTTAGTTGTAGTTTGCAAGCTGGAGTCACAAACATGCAACAAAGCCTGAGTTAAGCACTGGTGGCAAGTCAGACTAGAATCAACACAAGTCTCTTCTCCTTTACCAGCCAGTTTTAACATTTTGCAAGGATGTATTTCATCTGTCCTGGAAAACTGCAGTGAAGCATCTGTTGATTTCATTAAAACACAAAGATTCATAGGTTATGAGGGCAGAAGGAGCCATTATGATTAATCTAGACTGATTTGCTATATAATTAATTTCTGTCTCACTATGTCTTTTAGAAAAAACAAGTTCCTATTTTAATTTTCCAGTAGCTGAGAACACACCATAACCTGTAGTAATTTATTTCAACAGCAAATTACCCTCATGTAAAAATAAGTCATAATATTTTAAAATGTGAATTTCTCAAACTTCAATTTCTAGCCCCCGGATCCTGTTATTCCTTTGTCGCGTGGATTGAAGAGCCCTCTATTTGTCAAATTCCATTTTCAGCATAGGTACTTGTAGTTTGTGATCAGATCACCCTTTAACCTCTACCTATTAAAATGACTGAATTTGAATATTCTTTGCTATGGGACATGCATTCCAGTCCTTTAATTACATTCTCTTTTCTCATTCTTGAACTTTTGGTGTGACAAACTGCAGATACCCAAAGCTGCCTTGGCTTTTCATTGCCCAAGCCAGAGATACTGCTGTCTCTTCATTCCTGCTCAGAATTCACCTGGTGAATTCGCATTCAAGGATTATTTGTAGTGTTTTGTTTATAGTGCTGAGAGTTCTGTTGTACCTGATTATAGATTAAGATTTTGATGTCCAAATGCAGCTGTAAGCGGTGCCTAAAGGCAGCCACATAATCACACTTGCACTTCTTCCTTATACACAGGTATTCTTAACATTTCTCAGGGTAGACTGTAGGTTTTGTTTGTGTTTCTTGTTTGTTTTGTTTTTATTTAAATAAAATGTTGAAGAACAACAAATATTTGAGTAACAGAGATTCAGATCTGAGTGGATCTGCTTCTTTGAAAAGATTGGACTCAGAATGCTTGTGTCCATTCAATACCCTTTTACCCTTCTTCTGTAGGTCTTCCTTTGAAGTTGCTTTGTCTGTCTTTTTTCCAGACTTGCTCTTAGATCTACAATTACTAGTGACTTTCTGGGTTACAATCAATTCCATGTCATTTTCTCTAGATCCTGTAGAAGTCTTCTTTGTTGAGGACTTTCAGCTGTAGTATTGGTATATCAATGAAATGCATGTCAGTCTGCTGCAAACCCCAGACAAACTCAGAGGTGGACTCTCTGCCTTTCCCCAAAGCGGAAAGGAGTTGTTACTCAAGTATCAAATACATGAAAAGGGGAAGCATAACCTGTGCGTGGCTTAGCTTGCGAGCTGGAAGTTGCTTATGTGTATGTAAGCATATTCCTTTTACCAACAACCAGCAGAAGCTGCTAAGAGCAGGTCACTGAGTCATAGCTAGGTAAAGGACACAGCCCAGCACCGGCTGTCATCTGTAGGCATTGCCCTACTTTTCTCCTGTAGAGGAGGTTCAAGTCCAGGTACTTGTGCTATTTTTTAGTCAAGTGTCAATATGAAGAACATTGATGAAACCATCAATGCAGAGTTGTACCAGAGTCCCACCAGTCCTGAAAATGCTGTCAGAAGGACTGTCCGCAAGAACTCATTACCAATTATTCTCTTTTCCAGACTGTCCTTGCAATGGGACAAAGGGTAGAATGCACTTACTCATTAAGAATACAGGGAAAGTCCTGCTAGAACTGAAGAACCATCAGTCCATTTACTCAGTATTCTGCCTCCAATAGCAGCAGTTGGAAGTGCTACTAAGGGAGAGTGTGTGAGCTGTCCTGGTTTTATCAGTATTCCGTATCATGACATCGTGCAGCAGACTGTTGGGTGCTTTTACCATTTGTAGTAAATTCGTTATCTCTCCTTATCTTAATTGGGTCATTTTTGTTTTTCTTCTCCCTGAAAAGGGGAGGGGAGAGTGAAAGGGGCCAGGGAGGCCTTCTCCCCTTTCTTCTCCCACTTTGTATCATGTGAAACTGTGACATGTGCATAGTTGTTATCAGCACTGCATTTCCCTTTCATTCCCACAGCATACGCTCATCTGATTAGGATTAATTAGAAGCTCTGTCCCTCCTCTTTCTCTTTTATATCAGTTTGTGAAACTTCCCTCCATGCTTCATGTTATTTCTTTTTCTGAACCTGCTGATGCTCTCTTCTCTACCTCCATCACTTTCTGTAGTAGCAAGTTCCAGAAGTTCTCTGTGCTCTGTGAAAATAAGTAAAGATCTATTTTAAACTTGCATCCTAGAAGTTTCTGTGAATGCCTCTGGTTCTGTTATTGCTAGATTTGGCAGAGCTGTTCTACGTTCACCTTCTCCACTATCTTCTGTAAGTCTTGATTATATTCTTTCTCAGTCTAAATGGTAGAGCCTTGGCATTTTTTTTTCAGCCTGTCCCCATAAAGTATCTCCTCCATGCTCTTAATTGCTCCTTTCATTTTCCTCTGTACTCTCAATTCCACCATTTCCTTGAGATGCGGTGACCAGCGTGCAGGCACTGCCACAAGCTAGCATTTGTGAAAAGCACTGGACATGCCCTCAACAGAAAGTATGTGCAGAAGCCCTTGCCATTCCAGGTAGCCACCTGGAGCATTTGGACACGGAGTACATCTCACATGACTCCCATGCCTTTTCTGGATACGGGTTTAGCTGTTGCTTGTCTCTGCTGTCTGGCTCATTGTACCTGTTTGTCTGCCAGACCAAGAGGCTGCAGTGCACCTCCCTGCTGAGCTGCTGGAATGAGGTGTATGGTCTGTCTAGCCAGAGTATTTGACCTGGTTAATCCACAGAATGAAACTACTACAGTTCCACAAGTTGAAAATATATTGTATTCGTGTTGCAGATATTAACAGACTTGATGTTTTTGAAGTCTGTGGAAGGGCAGAATGCTTTCATAGGAAACTAGAGCAAAATAACTAGAGCTATTGCAGGTCAATACTGTCCTCTGCTGGGAGGAACTGCAGTGTTGCACCATGACTCCATATGGGAACTAACACTTGGATTCTTCTTTCACTCTGATGTAGAGCATTTTGCCTTTGGAACAGGGAGAACAGATGCTGTGCTGGCTGCACTGAGGAAATTCTCCTTTAGTGCTAAGCAAAAGGTGGAAATTCTTCACTTGCTATAACTGTATTGAACTGTGATTTCATTTCTTTTTTATCCTAAGGTTATCTTTAGAATCTTGTCCCCAATCCTCTCCGTCACATGCCTTTTAATATTTACTGCTGATTTTTTTCTCTGTGTTTCCTGTACTGTGATATTCTGTAGATTACTTCTGTTAGTTGCTACTAGCATTATGTATGTCTGTCCGATTCTGGAGAAATTCTTTTCTGATCTACCTATGCTCAGTCTACTGCTGGGTTTACAGCCTACAGAACATCAGTGAAGAATTATCTGTTTGGTCAGAAAGTCCCCTGGGGCCCTCGGATTGAGTATTACAGATGTGGGTCCAAATGTTACATCTGCATGTTTTAAGTCTGTCCATACACCACCTCAGATGATATTTTTATAATTAACAATACACATCTTCTTTTTCTTCTCTTCTGTTAGTAAATTGCTGACAACTCATCCTGCTAGCATTTTGAAAGCAGAAGAAATCAAATCTGTGTCTATGTGTGTGATGCCATACATAATAGATAGAAAGTACTTTAAAATAATAACTCCTTACAAGAAATCAGAGTTTTCAGTAGTGATGCAGAACTGCTATTTGCAGAAATGTTTCTGCTTGCTGTATGTGCCAGTTCTGGCTTCAGGAAGCACAGAAGGTTGTTGAGAGGAAGATCTGTTAATGATTATTAGACAGTTCTGTGCCTTCTCCAGTCCCTGACTCTGAGAGGATGGCGTGGGGCAGAGGGATGTGCTCTCTTGCATGCAGTTTAATTCTGTACCTGTGAGAAAGAGAAGGTTGGGACTTTCACCTGAGCTAGGTATGCTTGGTAGTGTTTGGGTGTTTGGGACTCTTCTCTTGCATATTTTCCATTCATGCAGCACCATGTGGAGCCCAGAGCTCTGGTCATCACCCCAGATTGTATTTGAGTCCAGGCACTCTGTACATAGAGATTTTTGTGTGTTATGCAGATATATCTATTGTAGGTTTGTGCCTGTTGTGTTTGAAGATTTCTTGGTAAGAGAAATTTTTTTTTTTTTTTTCTTGAAGCTCTTTAGGAACCACAGGACAATCACCAACAGTTCACAGGAACTTGGTTAATTTTTTTTACGTCTCTCTTCTAGTGGTAAAGTAGGTTTATAAGAATAATAAAAAAATGACAGTGGTGGCACAAAGTTCCCTGCTGTGGTTAGCAGAGATGGACATGGAGGTTTAAACTTTGTTATGTATTTTGTATGGACTTTATGCAAATACAACAGCGTGATGCCAGACATACACTGCATTTTATATACAAAAGCTTTTACAGCTGAGTGAGCCTGTGATCGAGTTAATTGTTCTCTCCATCCTTCAGCAAGTATTCTTCTCTTCTGCCAGATTATCTGATCTATAGTCATCACAGAATACCCAATGCTGTCTTTCTTGTACACCCTCCTGGTTCTGTTCTCTGCTTCTGTCATCATGTCAGATTCTTGCGTGGTCTCCCTTCAGCTCCCCACTGCCTTTTGGGAAAAGTTTATCTCCCATGGATGAAGGTAATTGGAGTATTTGTACAGTATGCAGGATTGATGTATGATGTTTTTCTTTGTGTCTGGCAGGTTGTTTATAAGAATAATGACATTCGTCTGGAGCTGTCTCGCTTGGCACAAATCGGTGATACTAAGATGAAGATCTATGGAGAAGTGAAATTTGTATGTGAGAATGTGGCTACACTGGACCCCATCAGCTTTGAGACACCTGAAGCATATATTAGTTTGCCCAAATGGAACACCAAAAGGATGGGCTCCATCTCATTTGATTTCCGAACCACCGAACCCAATGGGCTAATACTTTTCACCCATGGCAAGCCTCAGGAGAGGAAAGATGCTAGGAGCCAGAAAAATACAAAGGTAGACTTCTTTGCAGTTGAACTTCTAGATGGGAACCTCTACTTGTTGCTGGACATGGGCTCTGGGACCATTAAAGTCAAAGCCACGCAGAAGAAAGCCAATGATGGGGAGTGGTATCATGTGGATATTCAACGAGATGGAAGATCAGGTAGAGTGGTGACTTTTTCTTAAGTAGATTCATCTTTCAGATCCAGACCTACTAGGTATAAATCACCTTCTTACAAAAACTTAGTCTTACACTAATGGCATTTATCCAGCAAAACAAAGATGTGAATGGACAGATTTTCATTAATTGTCTAATGTGAGCAATCACGTGTAGAGCATCACAGAGGGAGGCTATTAGCCTTTATTCTAAATCTTCTGATACTCCGGACCTATCTTTGCAGTTTCATATGTAACTGTAATGGTGACTTCTTTGTAGGCTGTGGTAAGGTTTAAGAACCTTCAGAACTGTTATTATTTAGTACTTGTTTTGAGAAATTCTAAGTGATTTACTTTGGGTTTCTGTTCGAAAAGCAGCTGAGCAGAAACCAAATCAGAATTTCTTGTTGTGGCCTGTGTCTTCTGAATCTTACGCCTTTAAAGAACAGAGGGTTTGGATCTTATCACAAGGAAAGTAGAATTCATGTGTGCCATCAGTGAAAAAATCATGATGATGAATTAATATTTTTATCCTGTTCTGTTTCACTTAGCATCTTGGAGTTTTCAGTTAGGTTTCTTCTTAACTTGCAGCCTGTATACCAAATCTGTAGTAATCCTAGTCTAAACATCTAGGTCAGCATTCCGTGGATTTTTTTTTTCTCATAGCTTTTTATTTTCAAAAATGTGTTTTAGATTATTTCAATTAATATACTTACCGTGCAGTTACAAAGAAGTATTTTGTTTTTAAAGCTATGTAAAAGCTGGCAAACTAACAGTGATTCTAAAATTGTGTTAGGAAACAAATAACGTAACTTCATCTTGAGAATATGTGAACAATTGTATGAAAATTCCTTCTGGAATGGTGGAGTTTTTCAAAAGAGTTTTCAAAAGAGCTGACTTTCAGCTACTGTGCATAGCCTAGCTGTTTGAACAGGTCTTTGCCTGAAGCTACTTTTTTCCTTTGATGATGTAAGGAGTTTTTCTGTATTTCACATCACTCTCTGCTAGGACTTAATATGTGTGGATATATATTGCTATCTCCTGAAGACATCGATAGGAACGTTTTATAAAAGAAGCCTTAAATAAATAAATAAATTGAGCTTTGATTTCTTAAGAATAGCTAAAATTCAATTAACTTCCAAGAATAAACTCAATTACTAGCATTCAGCACTGCCTTCAGTTTTGCTTACTCACTTGGGGACTGTCTGGTCCCTGGAGAGGCAGCTGCAGGAGGAGGAGAAATGACACTAAACTCTCTGCTAAGAAATTTTGCAAAAATCCCACAAGAGGGACCCACGTTCATTCATCTAGGAGGGTGTGACAGATGGCATTGATACTTTGTGGGTGAGATCATGGGACTAGCTTGTTTGTTGTCTGACAGAAAGGTTTGTGATAGCCTGAACGCTGATTGGAGATAACAGATTCTGAATTAAAAGCGCTTTGCTCAGCAAAATGAACATATTTGCACGTTCTCTCCTCTCTCTCTCTCTTTTTTGTTTTTAATTGCTTTTTCTGCTGACAGCTAGTGCTGGGATAATGGTCCTTAGTGACTGATGTTGTGTCTCCCAGGTCTCCAGGATACTGACATGGACTTTTCCATGCCATACCTCTAGGATGCATCAACCACGCTTATCTTGTGGTATTTTGGTATATGTGAGAAGGAAGTTCATGATCCCTTTTTCTTCAGTCCTGGGCTTTTCTCCCCCATGTGCTGAACAGAGAATGGCTACACCTTAGAGATTTTTCACATTTTTTTTTGTTTTTATTTTTAAATGCAAATAACGGTTTTGTAGAAACTGAACTTCAGGCTCTGCTGAGCTTAGTAAAATAGCCTAAAATCCAAATATTCACTACTGAACAGTACTCAGGCAGGAGTGCAAGTGCTGGGAAAACACGGCAGTCTTACTCAAATAACCTCTGGCATCTCTGTCCCCTTAGGCTTTGTGTATCCTTTGGTCTGTGCTACCTGCCAGCAGAACAAAAGCTGTTTTTTCTCCATACTCTGACAGAAGCTGACAGCGTGGACACATGGACACCTACTGTCCTGTAACCTTTCTGTCCCTGGGGAATGCTCCTGCAAAGTGTCTACAAAACCTGTCACAGTTTCTTGTAGGGGAACATTGAGCATGTTACATAGACATCATTTTTCGTTGGTCATTGGCTACAAAACAAATGATATCCCACCCACTGAGACACTAAAAATCTTACTGGAATCTTCTCTCTACGGTTTAATCAGCACAGTACTTTCTGTACCAGCTCAGACCAGTAACTGGAGTGTTTGTTTGTTCTTCAGCCCAGCATGAAGTCCCTAAGGGCCTTGAAAGGAAACACATAGGTGCTTTTGATTTCCTGAGCTGGGATTTCACCTACTTCAACCGAGTCACAAACATGGGATTTGAGAGGAGGAAAAATAAATGATGTTAGCCTATCTAGCTCCTCTTTCCTAGGATCAATTCAAAATTTTTCCATCTCAGTAGCTTGAACTAAAAAGACCAGTGCAGCGGAGCTAGTATCACTTCCTTACAGAAATAGTTGCAGGGTACAAAACACTGACAGAAAGATTAGGCTGATGCCTAGCCTGTTTTCTTTTATAGTCTCATTCTATTTCTCCAGGTTTTACAGTTCTCCATGGTATTCAGTATTTCTTCTCTTTTGGATGGTTTCTTTACTTTTCTGTCTTCTGCAGGTGTTATTTGCTTTCTTGGAGCTCAACTCTCCAGTGTTCTGTTCTAATCTTTTGGGTAGTGTGTGCTCTGTATGCTGCTTTTGAGGAGTGGCAATGGACACACTGGAAAGGTAGCTGTGATCCTGTGGCTCTGTGACACACTTCCTTTATAATTATAGGTGTATTGCCACATCTTCTCTTTTCTTACAATGTAAAAGGCAAAATGTCTGCGCTGCTGCAGCTAGTTTTTACAAAATGATTCGTCAAATAACCCTGGTTCTCTGTCAGCCTTTAATTTGTAATGCCTCTATTGCTTCTGGCACAGTGCTGCCGTTGACATTATTCCTATTTCACACACATGAAATACCTTGTCTCTGTGTCGTATGTGCTGTTCTCCAAGACAACACCTATTACATCTGAAAAAAGAGCATACATACGTCTGCACTTTCTCACAGAGACACAAAATAGAGCTGACTCTATTAACTAAACTCTCCCACCTTACTGTAGGTGTGTGTGATAAAAATGCAATGATGTGGAATTAATCTTAAAGCATGGATGGTCCTCTCTGAGGACAGACTACTTCAATGACAAGGCAATTGAATGTGATGATTTATTGCTAGCAAGTGTGAATTGCTGATTTTTTGCTTAGTGTCTGGTGGGCAGATGTCCTTATCACAAAAGCTGCTGAATGCTCTTCTGAAGAGTGTGCTGCGTTGGGATGTGAGAGGCCTGTGTTGAGTTTCCTGCTTTTTTTCAGATGTCTGACCTTAAATAAGTCACTTTACTTCTCTGCAACCGTTTCAAGTGTTCTGATTACATTTCTATATTGTATGTTCTGATTATTTTCTGGCCCCAATCTAGTATGCCAGAATCTCGCTTGCAACATACAGAGGCCACTACAGTTTTAATAGTAAGTGTTCTTCAGAGGCAACTTTATCTTCCTCTACTTCAACTTTCCTATTTGTAAAATGGAAGTTAAAATACGTAACTGTCTTTGTAAAACCATAGAATGATTTGTTTTGGAACAAACCTCTGGTGGTTTCCAGTCCAAACTCTGCTGAAATATGTGCTTCATTCAGGGCTGTGCCCATTTGTGTTTGCATGTTTTCAAGGCTGGTGATTCTACCACCTCTCTGAGGATCCTGTTTCCAGTGTTTGATGACCTTCAAGGTGAAAACTGTTTTGTTCCACGGAATAGGAATTTTGTAGAATCCTGGAATCATTTGAATTTGAAGGGACCTTTAAAGATCATCTGGTCCAACTCCTATATGATGAAAAGGTACACCTCCAGATAGATCAGAGCCCTGTCCAGCCTGACCTTGAGTGTCTCCATGGCCAGGACATCCACCATACCTCTGGGCAACCTGTGCCAGTGCCTCACCACCCTCATTATAAAAACTTTTTCCTTATAGCCAGTCTGAATCTCCCCTCTTTTAGTTTTTAGTTTGAAACCATTTCCCTTTGTCCTATCACAATAGACACTGCTAAAGAGTCTGTCCCCTTCTTTCTTATAGGCCCTCTTTTAGAATCATAGAATCATAGAATTAGCTAGGTTGGAAAAGACCTACAAGATCATCCAGTCCAACCATCCACCTACCACCAATAACCCCACTAAACCATGTCTCTCAACGCTATATCTAAATGTTTCTTGAACACCTCCAGGGACGGTGACTCAACCACCTCCCTGGGCAGCCCATTCCAGCGCCTGACCACTCTTTCAGAAAAGTAGTGTTTCCTAATGTCCAGCCTAAATCTCCCCTGGCACAACTTGAGGCCATTCCCCCTTGTCCTGTTACTAGTTACAAGAGAGAAGAGGCCGACCCCCAGCTCACTACAACCTCCCTTCAGGTAGTTATAGATATTTTAGATGCTGACAGGGCTGTGCCACTCTCAGGTCTCCCCAGAGCCTTCTCTTTTCCAGGCTGAACAGCCCGAGCTCTGTCAGCCTGTCCTAGCAGTGGAGGTGTTCCATCCCTTGGATCCTTTCTGTGGCCCTTCTCTGGACATGCTCCAACAGGTCTATGTCTGCTATACAGAAGACTCCACATCTGGATGTGGTACTCCAAGGGAAGGTCTTACCAGGGCACAGTTAGAGGGGCAGGGTCACCTCCCTCAACTTGCTGACCACACTTCTTTTGATGTAGCTCAGGTTGCGGTGTTCTTATTCTTGCAAGTTCTACCACGTACACTAAGTAAAGTAGGATGTGTTATGTCCAGGAAAAAAGGACCTGGATTATAAGGTCTCTGGAAAAAAAATAGGGGCCTTTCCTGACTGAATGAGTTTGCTGAAAAGTGAATGAAATGTCAGGATATGGAAATGAAAAGCTGAGTACTTTGGAAATAGAATTCACCATAGTTGTCTTTGGAAAACCTGGTTATTAGGTCTCATCAAAAAATTCTTGTTCTGCTGGAAAGATGTGATGAAAATGAGAAAACTAGAAATCAACATACTCTTCTTCCAATAAAAAACTGAAATTTTGTGAGATTAAGCTTAACTGCATAAACTGTGTTCTATCAAAATAATTTGAAATAAAAGGTTTAAAATTCATTTTTCATCAGAGCAATTACATTGACCTAATGAAGCTACACCTGTTTAATGCAGATGGATAGCAGAATCACTCCTTCTGTCTTCTTAAACATACTCCACCGAAACTGGGAAGGATAGATAAACAGTATTTGTACTGAGCAATGTACAAATGGGGCTAAAGTTCAAGTTCTTACACAAAAATAACAAAAAAAGCGAACATTATTGAGTTAATTTAGTGCAAAATTTCTTTATGGGCTTTTTAAGTTTGGAGTACAAGTGTGAGGATCACAATTTGTGATCAATGTCTCTTGACACTGCAAGTGTACACAACTGGCTCAAGTTCAAGTTGTTGTCTATCATATCCTCAGGCTCTTCTTGCTCCTTACTCAGTTGGGCTGTAGCCTGTAATTATGTGTGAGATAACTCTGCCCCAGGTACAAGATTTTCTACTTATTGTTGTACATATTGGCTTAATAGAAATATTGAATATTTCTATCAGCTCTTTTCTCTGGCTTTTAAAGGTTTATCTAGCTGGTAGTCCTGTCCTTCCTGCAGTGCATTAGCCATTCTCCCCGATTTGATGTCATCTCCTGCCTTGATCAGTCTATTTTGTCCCATCATCCATATCCAGCTTTGAAGGTACCAGTGAAATGTTATCTCTAAGAGCTATGCCACATGAATGAATACTCTTATACTTAACATTTTTCTTGTCTGTTCCTGATACTGTAAAATTCCTGTATTTCCTCAGTAAGTCTTTGCCTTGCTGGATAAATACTACTGAATAATGCTCTGTTTGTACATTATTGTTTAGACACTGGGTTGCTATGCTAGTGACCTTATATCGCAAGGTGGCATACAGGCACATGTGTGGAAACTCTTATGCCCTGTGATTCAAGAGAAGCTGTGTGGGAGTCACCATCTCTGTTAGGAGTGCATTCATGTAGAGGAGAATATTTAGTTTCTTGTACTGAATTATTGGAAGAAATGACCTAGACTGTAAGTGACTGAGGCTGTAAGTAAAAGCATTAATGTTGTCTCCTTATCCTCTTCATTTAGGCACTATATCAGTGAATAGCAGACGCACCCCATTCACTGCTAGTGGAGAGAGTGAGATCCTAGATCTGGAAGGTGACATGTACCTGGGTGGGCTGCCGGAGAACCGGGCAGGACTCATCCTTCCCACTGAGCTCTGGACAGCAATGCTGAACTATGGCTATGTTGGCTGTATCCGAGACTTGTTCATCGATGGGCGAAGCAAGAACATCCGGCAGCTGGCAGAGGCACAGAATGCAGCAGGCGTCAAGTCCTCCTGCTCCCGCCTGAGTACCAAGCAATGTGACAGCTACCCGTGTAAGAATAACGCAGTCTGCAAGGATGGCTGGAACCGCTTCATTTGTGACTGCACTGGCACTGGCTATTGGGGGAGAACATGTGAGCGAGGTAAGCTGAGTTTTCTGACCTCAGTTGCGGAGTTGAAGGTGTGCAGATGAATTAGAACAAAATTGAGTGTTTCCACAAGACTTTCCTGTGCCCATGTCGATCTTCTCAATGCAGAGTTCCAGTCCCAACACTAGGAAAACTCTCATCTCTGATTGTTTCCTTCCAGTCTGTTTCCATTTGCATTTCATGAACTTAACTTCTTTATCTGCTACTTTACTCCCTAAACCTAAAGTCCTTTTCTTCTGATTCTGGGATCACTGGCTGAGTACAGTTTGTCTTCTAAGACAGAAAATGCTGCCATGTGTGAGAAGTCTCAGGCAAATTATTGGAAAACATATCAAGTGTAAACTTGGATTGTTGTGATTTTTCTTGCATGGGACAGATGACGTATTGCAGTTCTGTCTAGTCTTCCTGTTTTTTACATGTGGAATTAAGACAGATCTGAGGGATTTAGTGGGAGAATCTCTGCCCCTTACTGTTATTCTTTGACTGGTGATTTAAAGACACAGGATTGGAGAAATGAGACAAGTTTTGCTGGTACAGGCAGGAATACTTATGTGTTCTAGGCCACATGGAAATGAATTCAGAGATGTAAGATATCTGAGCTATAAATTTCCCAAATAGCAGGTGCTTCCATTAATTGCTGCTGTTCTTACTGTGCTGGTGATATCCTTGGAATGAAGTAAGTGTGTGGTTTGTTGCTGTAAGCAACAATAGCAGTTAATTGCCAGTGGTCCTCAAAACAGCTGAAGCATCAAGACTGCAATCCATGTTGAGGACATGGGTGAAAATGTATTGTCATAAAATTTGTGTAGGTTGGCTATGCCAGTGTCATCTCACCAGTTCTCTCTTATAGGCTATAGATTACATGATTCTGGAAAACATCAGTTTTTGTCAACCACAGTGTTGTGAATTGTCTTGGCCAACTGTTGTGTGACTATGTCCTACAAAGACAGTGATAAAAAGCACTACCATACACACAGTTTCCCCTCAGAACTGTAGTTATGCTTGCCCTTGGTCTGTACTTGGTGTCAGGAGGGACCAGCTCTGTGATTCAAGACTTTTTGAACTCTGTCTCATGTCCACCTCATGAACCTGGCTATCAGAAGAGAATTCAAAGCTAACCAATGACATAAAGAACAGAATTCATCTTATGTACTTCAAATGTCTGTGGTGTTGCTTTTTATTCCTTTTGTGCTCAGTGAAACCAGGAGATTAAGAGCATGAAACCACCCAAATTTAGAAGTGAATCTCGAGTCTGACCTGAGATCTGTAACTTGGCCATGCTCTGGTCAGCAGCAGTATAAGAAAGTAAGGAAGATGTGTATGAATGCATATTTACCTATGTGGGAACTTGAGGTCTTAAAAATATGTGTTAAACACTACTTACGGTTATAAAAAAATAATGATGATATAGTTCAGGTTCAGATGATATACATCTAAATGATGAATGCAGAAGTCCTAATCTCATAAAACTCATTTTTACTGTAACTAGAAGCCCTCTTACTGGTTTAGGCCCAATGTCAGGCAAAACATGGTTTTCATATGTAAGGTTCCTTGGCAATACAGGAAGTAGCTTGTGAATATCTGTAGTCTGTACATGTGAAAAAAGTTCTGCAATTGAAGTGTTTTTGGTGCTACAGTGTTTATTGTGGTGTTACATAACAGCTTCATATTGCTGTGATCAAAGTACTTGATATGAGAAGACTGTATTTGTGCACAGTGATTTTGCCTCTATGAACAGAAGAATTGCAGGCAAGGAAAGATAATTTTCATGCTCATGGTCTGATACCCACGGATTATTGGAAGTCATGATTTCAGCTGGCCTGTGACATAAATACTGCTGGAATGTGAAAAGCTGACATGGAGTCTGGGAAGGGAATCACAGTGGGAGATGCTGCCATGCCACAATGGCACTTAGCACTGTGACTAGAGAGCTGCCATAGGACTATGGGGGCGAGGCTGGTGTGTAAGGGGAGGAATTAAAGAGTACACTAGCTTCTTTAATAAAACAAACCTACTGACATACTTTTCTATTCTCTGCTATTATCTGAGAAGTGCCACAGTCCTTTGATAGCCCCACTCTTTAGTCTGTTAAAAGAGGGCAGAGTAACTCTTGAAAGGGATTTGGAGCCCAAGATTTAGGTTAAGTTTAAGGGGCGGGGAATCCTAAAATGAAGGATCTCATATGTCTGTTATTTATCAGGAAAATCATTAATTTTGAATAAGCAAAGCATACACTTAGAATTTAGTTAAGGTAATAAAAATATGAAAAACGCATGTAGCAACTCCAGGGAGAGAAGTAGATATTCGTTTGTTGATAATGGTACCGCTAATGGTATCTGCTTTCCAGATATAGAATTGTTACATCGATAATGCTATATTTCTTGTACATTTTTTATGCTGCTAAATGAAAGACTGTTATATATCTAAAAAGGACTCTGAAAGGAAATTGTTTGTCTCATAGTTAGAAAAGAGGTTTGGGTACTTTGTGCTAAGACAATGCAAATACACAGTATTTGGCAGCATGTCAACTGCATCCTTCAGACAAGTTTCTGAAATGTCAGAGATCTCATAGTAACTATGGGAAGGGAACGATGGTGTGGCTGCACTCAGGGGTGGAAAAGAAGACATGGGATGTCCTGCTGGCTTTGCAAGTGGCATTAATTTAGCTGAACTAAATTTTAGTTTTTAACATAATTTCATTTTTTAAATCTTTCTTTAGATGACTTTGTTAAGTACTATAAGATTAAAAAAAAAGTAGAGGCTTGGCATTGAGGACTTGTGCTAAGCACCTAAGTTCTCTGTGAAGCCAGAGGAGGGAGGTAGTGACTTCTCAGGAGAAATCCAAAGCAATTATGTGATTTTCTTGCCTCCTTTTGTTGATTTGCCTATCTCCTTTCATTAATTATGTGGATATTCCGGTCAGATAATTCAGTACTGCTGCACTCCATAAGGTCTGTGCTAGGGAGGAGTTGACAGTGCCAAACTGCCAAGACTACCAAACTGACAAAAATAGGGATGTCTTGGGGTGGGAGGACATAAAGCAAAGAAGATGGAAGAGCGGCAGACAGATAAGACACAATCCCTCCTCTAAGTGATGCTCTGAGTCCCTTGTAGTCTACTGTAGGACAAACTTTGTGAGAGATGGCGAAAAGGATCCTCAAATGTAATGAGCAGCACATTTCCTTCTGTTGTTTGTGAAATATCTTCTCATACAGAACCCATCAGAAATTTGGGTGACTTGCTAATCAGTCCAGAAGAAGGGCTGAAGAGCTGATACAGACATGCCGGAGGGTGTCAGAGAGTAGAGAGTTCAGCTACTGTGAAGGTTCTTCAGTGTTTCTTAGGCACTTAATATCTTCTGTGCTTTTGGTTTCTAATTTGTTAGTATTTAACATAAGCCTCAGCATCAGGTCACAGCAGCCCCGTTAATTGCACTAAATGAAAGTGTTAAGGGCAGAAGCTGAGGTCTGGTTAATAGAGCATAATGTGCTTCTTTGCTGTGAGAAAAAGATTCCTCTTTGCAACCCACAGAGTTTTGTGAAAAGAACCCCAAATCCCTGGCATTAAACAAGCAGGAGGAGATGAATCTGTGTTGTATTCATGTTAATTGTTTTCTGTAGCTGCAGTGAAAATGCCATGAACCCCAAAGGGTGCACAGATCTGTTCCGCTCCTGAAAGCTCTCTGCATGTTTTCCTTCTACCTAAATGCTGTGAGACAGTGGAGACCAAAAGCCCAGGAAGAAGGGCATGAGGCAAAATACTACTGAAAATCAGATCATTTGAAGCCAATTAAAATTAGATGTTGTTGATCACTCACTTTTTAATGCTTTTTCCTAGTTAATTGCCTTGACTGGCCTTTCTTTTATTAAAAGGTGTATACTAATGAGATTAGAAAATGCAGGTTAGTATGAGACTGCTAGGTATTTAAAACTGAAATAAAGGGCACTGAAATTTAGATTTTAAGCCTTTTGAATTAATTGCTCAGAACCAGGCATTCCATGAGTCCTCTCCGGGTGAGACAGAGAAGCTGTGTTCTAGACACTTTTTCTGATCTGCACCCAGTACTCGTTGCAGCAGACACAGATATCCCTTTCCTGTTTTCTGAAGAGCTGGAACCAGTGTCCCTTCCTGTTTGAGTTTGCTCACAGATGGGTTATTAACTCCTCAGCAAACCAGGCTTGCTCTGTGTTTTTTAGCATACTGTTTGTGAGCAGCAATATACCTGCTGTTGGCAATGATGATGTCGAACATAGGGATGCACATTCTGTTTTATTATCTGCCAAATACCTTTATGGTAATGTTTGCTAAGAACAGTTTAATGACAACAAACATCTGCCCATTATCTGTGCAATAAACAGAGATGCTGTAAAATTACTGGTAATAAGAAATGCTACAAAATCATTTACTGCATGGTTTAGGTGCTACATCCTTTGCTGTCTCAAGTACAGGTAGCAGCATAGAATTTTTTTTATTATTTTAGTGAAGATGTTTGATGATTACATACTTGGAGATTTGTTTAAAAAACTTAAAATGTGTTGATGTTTTTTAGGAAGTCCAGTCCTTTTGAGTCTGTGGTGAAATACTAGGTAACTGCTGGGAATAGATTTTCTTATAGGACTGATGCTTCCTGAGGGGTGCTGGACACATTAGGAATAAAATCTTTGCTGCAATGTTTTAATGCTTTTAATCCCAGCTGGATCTTGAATATTCAAATACTTGAGGAGAGACAAAACATCAGAATAATTTTTATGATTTCATGAGATAAAGTGAAAGATGTTTGAGATCAGTAGCTCTGATCTTAAACATGATCTGAAGTCATTCTGTCATTGACTTATTAATCTCAGGTAGATTCCTCCTGTACAATTTGCCAAAATGTCTTCGAACAGCAGAAGAAAAGATTCCATCTGAATTTGGAAAAAGTTCAAGTAATCCCTTCACATCCATTTGCATTTACACCTTCTCAGTTTCTTAGTGAAGTCTCTATTCAATATTGTCTGAGGCATGTTAGTTTTGCTTAGGACATTTGTGTGAGAAGTTCATTTTCTCGTTTACCATCAATCCATTTGTAAGACTGTTTCTAACTATAGATTGCCCAAGCAGCTACTACTGTGGCATATGCTGTACGCTATTCTTCTGCTCAAGAAATGCAGACCTGTGTTTTCTTTTTGTGTGTGTGTTCTTAACTCCCTTGTCCATCTCCATAATGACTGGCTGTCTCAAAGGTTATTGTTTAGTTTTCTAACTTCTGGTTTATTCAAATCTATTAAAACTCAAGGTCTTTATGTAAACTCAAATTCTATTTTTAGATTTTTGTATTTCCAATCTTTGTCTCATTTTTTTGTCTTCTTTGGGGTAATTTCTGCTTTAACACCCAAATAGTTCCCAAGGTACATCAGATATTGCTCTAGATCCAGTAAGGACAGTGCAGCCAAGGTTAATTTTGTAAGGAAACAGAAACAAAATGAAGGAACAATTTCAGATTCCTTTAGTTCTGCGGAGTCATACTGTGAGCCTTTCCACTCTGCTTTGAATATGTATCAGTGGGACAAGCGATGGCATTTGGGGCCTAGTAATGCCTTTGTAACATCCTCAGTACAGAAGAGTGTGTAGTTAATTCTGCAGTCAGAGTGATTACATCTTTTGGGAAAAGATCATTTCATGGTCTTTAGGCTGTTGAACTTTAACTTCAAAGAGTCTCATTGATGTAACAATATCCAACAGCAGCTGCTGAGCAGCTGGAAAATCTGAGACTGTATAAAAATCAACCGATTCTCTCTCCTGTATTTTATAATGGCATGGTTATGATTTTTTATCTTTCCTTTTTCATTCGTCCTGCCTTCATCATCATATGCTCTTGATACTTAAGGCCACATGTGCCATCTTTGCTGTATGTGAATTTTTTAGTACTCCAGGTGCTCTTTAACTCACCTTAATATGTTAATTGATTCCACAGAAAAATAATTTCTGCTATCTTTCTCTAAACTTTTATGTTTCTGGCTGTTTATTGCTGAGTGTAGTTTTTACAAGGTCCTCCCAGTTGAAGAAAAACAATCATCCAAAACTATAAGATTTTGTGCTACTGTCAGCTCCTATAAAGGGCACTTGAACAACAAAACGGATGTTACATGGGTGGAATCAATAAGAACATTTAGTTAATGCTTTTTAACCTCTAACACTTTTCCTAGTATAGACTTCTTCAAGACTGATATTGTGGCGGTGTGTTTGTTTATCTGCTTGTTTATAAATGGCAGCTCACAATGGCTGCTCCTTAATACAAGCCACAAAATACCCCCCGTCTATAAGTCAAGACATGATGCTGCTCAGATGACTCCCAGGTTAAAGGGAAGGTTATCACAGCAGATCAGTTTTGCCTGAATCACACTGTATCAAGGGAAGGTAGTTTACTAAATCTTGGATCATCTGAAGTAATAAGTCAACATGGAGAAAAGAAATACTTTTTCACAGTCTCATCCTAGCTCTCCCAGGTAATCATGCATCACACATGCCATATGTATGATTCAGAATAATACCAGATTGCTTGCAATATGTATCTTTGAGTCTTTTGTTGTTCAGTGGCTGATCTCAGTCCCAGTGGCTTCATCCCCCCTTCTGTTTTCATACCCCTGATTCAGATAAGTTTGTGTTTCTGCTGAGACTACCAATTGTCCCTACAATTAATGGAATATCTTGATGGAAGCAGCCAGGATGAGGTACGTTCTCTTGTCATAAAAAATTATTTCCAATATTTAGAATGACTGTGTAGGCCTTGGAGATGTTATCTGTGAAATTAGCTTTCTCTATCTCTCTGCTTTGCCCAGTGGGAGTCTTCACGCTGAAAGGCAGACATTGGCACAGTGCTCTCGTTTTCTCTCTCATTTCTTCTCTATTCATCTCAGTGAAAAGGAAGAACCTGGCATTCGTGATGCTCCTTTAATTGACTCTCTCCATGTGGAGATAGGCAGTCATCCCTTGGACACTTTGATTGATCGAATGGAGCTATTTTGTGATATGGAAAGGGTATTCAAAAGCACAGCCGTCACCACAAGCATGGAAAGGTCATATCTGGTGGTGTTTATTAGCTCAATCAGATCTGCTTGGTTTCTCTGCCTTTTTGTACAGGCAGTTAATCAACAGAACAGCCCACAGGGTGGTCCTGGTAAATCCCTCAGTAGATCTTAGAGGCCAAGATAGGACACTTCTGATTTAAACTACCTTCACTCACTCTTCTAAAGGGCCTAAGAATGCATAGATAGAAGAATTTCAATTGTTGGTGTTTGCTTCGTTACCAACATCCTTACTTTTTTTGTGGGGGGGATGAAGAACAAATTGGAGGGTAAGGTGCAGAAGAGGGAAACTCTATCCTGATAAATGGAATCTCAGTATGAATTTCACGGCTACTTCCTGCTTTGCAATTATAGGTGATGAGTAGATAAAACCTAACACTCCGGACGTATCCATCACATTAATGCAAAAGCCATCCCACTGAATAAGTAAGGAAGCAGGAGAATGTACAAGAAATGCAGCTTCATACTAAGTACTCTTCATTTCATGATGTTTCTTTCAATTTTTTTTTTTATGGCCTACGGGTGTTGACTTGAAAAGTTCTGCTTGCTAAGGCATGGTCTTGTGATCATCCTAAGCCCCTCTGGATGAGACTTTCCTACCATCCTAATCCTGTGTTCTTTGGAGCAACTTAACATTTTTCTGCTTTTGAACAAGGAAGAATCGTAATCCTTTATGTTGCGATATTGCTAAGGGAATCAGAAGGACAGGGTGGCTGGAGGGAATTACTGTTGGAAGTTGTATCAAAGCATCAGAGTTTAGGATTCAGATGGAGTCATGTGGAATTGGACTTTTAAGTCTGATTGCCCCAAGACCCACAGCCACCATTTCAAACTGTTGAGAAAAGGGAAATGTGGTAGTTTAAATAGTGATTTTTTTTATCCAATACCATTCATTAAATGAGTAAAAATGGAAAATGACTCTTCAGCCCTCAGCTGAAAAGCATTTTATATTGACAGCTCGGTCAGTACTATCCTTGTGCTTGGAATGAAAAATATATGCAGAGTAGCTATCCTTTATATCCCTTATTCTTCTCCTAGAGTATTTGCATTAGAGATTAGAGGGTAGGTCAGTCTTTCTGACCTGCCTGGTCTTGGGTAGAGCTGGAAAATAGAGTGGTGAAAAGAACTATTCTACAGATCTGATTTCTACTCTTTTGCTTGTGTGACAAGAGGAAAGCTGAAGACAGAAAGAGCCATTAGGGACCTTCAGGCATTCAGTCCAGGGAAAAGAGTAAGGGGTTTGGAGCTGAGTAGAGCATAATGGAGTTTGTGCCACATGTCTTATCTGCCATGTTAGGACAAGATTTACCCCTGAATGAGTATTCGGCAAAAGACATGCTTGCTAAATAGCGAGAAAGAAGCAAGATTATTGAAAACATCTAAAATATTTTCATAGAATTGTAGAATTGTTTGTTTTAAAAAAAGTCATCTGATCCAACTCCCTTGCAATGAACAGGGACATCTACTGCTAGATGCAAACCTAGTCCAGCCTGACCCTGAATATGTCCATGGATGGGGCTTCCACCACATCTATGGGCAACCTGTTCCTGTGCTTCGCTACTTTTACCATACCCTTTTAAAAAATCTCTGACTTAAATATTTGTGACTAAAGATAAAAATGAGATCAAAGGAAAGACTCTCCTGATGTTAAGCAATCTCACAAAAACCTGGAGTTCTTGCACTGAACTCAGTGTAGGAGATCTGGTTCCGAGACCCAGGAGCCTAACAATTCAGTTTCTAGTCACGAACACATCCATGTTTTTACCAATTTATTACTAGCTTCCCATTGAAGTTCCCTTTTATTGTGGTTTGGCTTTTTGATGTAAATCCCAAAAGTCATGCTGTTCCATTTTCTGTGGCAAGCCCTTTTGTATTATTTGTGCAAGTTTTCATTCTGCATTATATTTTTGCCCTATCATCTCTGAGGACTGACCAGTAAAGAGATTTTGCTTTTCCCTCCTAATCATGTGTTTCTAGAGGATGATTTAGCACTGCAGCCAAAGTCCTTTCCTCAAAGCTGTAATTCTAATCATTCAAGCTTTTCTTCTTTTTGAGCGCAGTGTTGGTCTGCTGAGGGTGTGGCTAAAGTAAGGCACAGGTGATAGTCAGCAGTCTACTTTCCAGTAGTTTTGGTGTGATGCAGGGAGACCTGTTGGGATGTGGAGGACTTGGCATTAGCCACCTTGATGAGGAAGGTGGAGACTGTGCAGGGTTCAGCAGGGAGACTTACTGCTGTCCCAGACTGTCACTCACCATCACAGTCTTGTATCTAGACTAGTATCTTATTCTTGTGTCATTTTATAGCCCTTTTAGGTTAAGTAATCAGGCAAAAGGAAAAGACATGGCGTGAAGAGAAATAGAAGTGTTTTAGTATGCTGTTTTTAAAAGGCTCACTTTGGTTTCACTTTAATTATTTTTATTTAAAGTCAGAGGTACTCGGACTGCTTAAAAGTGATATAAAGCAAAAAATAAAGGACTGCCACAAAAAGCCATGTCAAAGATTAATGGATGCAGAAGACAGAAAGACTTCTGTCCAAATAAAAAAGGCAGAGAAGTGTATGCTGGAATTGGTATTGACTGTGCAGCATGCACAGCGCTAATGGATCTGTGGAAGAAACAAGAACATTGCAGCCATAAAGTGAAATCCTCGTCCACTGTGAATACTGATGAGAGTGTCAAAGACAGTGCTTTTATAGGGACGCATTTGCACACATGGCCTAGTGAGCTAATCTGCTTATAAAGTCAGAGTGACAGGATGTAGATTAGCAATCAGTATCTTCATTTATTCAGTTCTCACCTAGTTGATTTACATCGCTGTGATGTCTTTTTTCTTTTGCCTTTCCCTGCTGGCTAGTTACTCTTTGCTAAGCACATCTACTGTTTTTTTTTTTTTTTTTTTTTAATATTGTTTTATTCTGAAAGAAGCCATAAAAGTTAAAAGTTGATTATTCACCCTTGTTTGTGTGTGTGTGTGTTGCCTACATTTCATTCCCTAGTCTGTGCCACCAGCAAAGCCTCAGTCAGTAAGTTTCAGAAGTTCTGAAACAGCTGCTATGTCCGTTCTACTGCAAGTTGTTTTTTCCCAGATACCACATCACTCAGACTAGGGAGGCATACTGGCCTGGGGCTCTTGAGAGCTACTGGATCAATGTGCTCCGTCAAAGCATTGACTGGCAAAATCCCGTTAAAATTGTGTGGCACCCATAACTCCCTTCTCCCTTGAGAATCCTTGCAAAAAAGTATCCTGTTAGGAACAGAAGGGATGGTGTGTGCTAGGAACTGTCACTCAGCATCTGTTTGGGCACCTACAAGTGACTCTTTTATATTTTTTCCTGCTTCAACTTTGTAATTGGGTTACATACTTGAGTAGCATCTTGGTGAAGGCTACCTAGGAGGACTCCAGGGCGGGCAGGAAGGAGAACCACTCTGCTACAACTGGGAAGAGAGATACAGGGGTCCCAGCATTAGGCTTCTTTATGTTTGGGATCGAGATATGCTCAGTACTGAGGTGTGGCAGAAGCATTCAAGCAATGATCTAGTGCGTGCAACATTATGCTAAGGCTGTCTTTGCACACTGGCAACAGATTGTACACTATTTTCTGCCATAGTAATGTGGAGCCTGCCAAATCACAGTATTATCCTCCTCCTCTCTGTGGAAGTCCGAGATAGGGGCTCAGGTGATTTTTTGTATCCTTGCAGACAAATAACCCAAGGGAGATCCTTCAAACGTAAAACGAACAGGCAAGGTCATAGCTGAGGAAAAGCCAGTACGTTAGCGACCTCTCTGCCTGTCCTTAAGATGTCAGAATAGCTAAACAGTTGTCACCCACACTGAACTATTTATAAGAATGCAAAATGAAGGTCCTACACAAAGAAGTGCCATTTTTGCATATAAGCAGAGTGATTTCAAAAAGAGATAGGTATCATTAGCATTTTACATATCGGGAAACTGAGATACAGAGCAATTAAGTTACCCAGTAAAGATTATAAAAGTAATTAGCCGCAGACCAAGGCTGAGGTGGGTAAATTTACTACACTGGGATTTAAATTGCTGAATTTAGGATATCAGATAATTTAGTTATTAGAGTCTGAGGTCACTTAGAAACTTTTTCCACTTTGAAAAACCTGTCTGAGGTCTATAAAATAATACCTGCAGACCTCTATGGGCATGCTGATACAGCCCCTGGATATTTTATTAGCTGTTCTTTGAGATAAATACTTATATACTCTGATACGGAAAAGATAATTCATATCAGAACCTAAGTTCCTTCATCCCCTCCTTGTCTGTTTTCTCTCTTGGAAGAGCACTGCTGAATCACTTAGGCCTTTCAGCCAAGCAGTAATGAAAAGCTGATTACTGTGCAGCTCCCTGTGGGTCAGCCTCTCTCTTATCCTGCATTGCACTAACTCAACTGTCAGTGCCTGTGTGCCTGGACAGAATCCAGGGGGACTCAGGGATAGCTAATATATGGAGGAAGTCACTAAAGATGTGCTTATAAGACAAAATCTAAGTTGCATCATCTATAACTTAAGGAATAAATGAACATTCATTAAATGTTACCTGACAGTGAGAGAAGACACACTGATCTCCCTGGGACCATGGGTAAAACTGCAGCTATGCTGTTACTTGCAAAGCTTTTGCAAAGCTACAAAGCAGGTACTGCTTAGAACACTTGCTGAGGTATGTCTGACAGAGAGCCCAGTGGGACAGAGCACAAAGTCCTCCTTGCTCTGCAAGGCTGTTGTCCCATTAGCAGTACCTGCAGGTGTGCTGTGTGAGCAGGGCAGTTGTGTTATGTAAACTCAGTGTCACTGCTGGGCTAATAAGTAAATTTGATCAGGGCTTCTCACAAAACAGGCTTTGACAAACGTGGGACATAACTAGCTCAGTGCTTCACAAAGATACACAATATAGACATGCTTTTTGATTTTCTTTCTGGCTTATAAACAGCTCAGACACATCGCGTTTTTCTATGGTTCTTCTCCCACAGCTGCAAAAAGCCCAGATACTTAAGACTTTCCTAAGTCATAAAAGAGTTGCAAGGTGAAAAATTCATGACTCGTTAAGTGTTTCAGATTCTAGGATGGGAAAAGCTGAGGACCATCAAAACATTGATTGTAGTTAATCTTTGACCTTTGATTTCGTAGATTTTCTTGAGCCTAATGGATGCCTTGGCATGGGAACAGGTAGAAAATCTAACCTAGTGATTGATACTTCTTTTTGTGTTATCTAAGTCATTTTTGTATTATTGCTAGATGATGCATCAGTACAGTAATGTGGGCAGCTTTTGCTTTTGTGTATTAATAATTTCAGTTTATATCCCCAAAAGAACAACATTGCCCAGACCAGCAGTGTTTATTAAAAATCCTTAAAGGTCATACAGATTTTCTTTTAAAACATCAGTGACTTTCTGCCTTGTGCTACTTTTCTATATCTTCAATGCTAATGCAGTCCTTGTGTGTTTTTTCAGACAGTGCTGGTTCTTTTTTTTGAGGTATACAAGCAATCTTTTGTAGATCAAATGTCATACCACTTGAGCTACTCAAGAGGAAAAACTTTCTAGTTGCTTTGGCGTTGTAAAGGTAAAATTATTCGCTGCCCTTTATGAAGCACTAAACAAATGATGGGGTTTTGTATGGTGTGTCAATGATTGGCTGGATATATTTAACTCAATAGTGATATGAGATTTACAGAGCACAGAAGAAGGGAGTCTTAAATAGTTTTACCCATTGACCTTTGCCAAGATAATAAACCTGAATATCAACTCTTAACCAGTTAAATTGTGTACTGTTGAAGTGATGCTGGACGCTCACGGGTATGCTAGTGAGAATTGTTGGTAGAAATACGTATTCAAGAAATATGATTAGAAAACATATATTCACCAGTAATCATTCATGGCTATTTCCTATTAAAAAAAAAATGTATTAAAAGTAAACAGTCTACTGTCAAGTAGCTTAGACTAAAATTAAACATTATTAAGAAACTGGGAAAAAATACTGAAAATAATCAGGAGACAGAAAGAAGGAATTACAGGGAAAGATTAGAAGAGTTCAGTATATATTAATTGGTTACACGATAACCAGAGGGGGCCATGATTTAATCTGCACCAATGGAAGGACTTCCTTCCTCAAGGAAGGGGAATTATCTAAGGAAGTTTATAGGAGCTATGGAATGTTAAGTTAAACTAAAAAAGGAAAGTGCTGAATGACATAGACCACATCCTGTTAATAAGCTTTATTTGTTTTTTGTTGTTGTTTGTTTGTTTGTTTTACTTTGCTATCAGAGAAACCCCAGGGTAGGGATGGAAATCATCAGTTAAACGCTGGAAATAAAAGTAGCTAAAACAGCACAGTGTGACCAGGCTGCTATATTCCTTAATGTAATGTGCTTTGTAGGAGGGAAGGGAAGGGAAGGTGGGAAGCGGAGTGAGAGCTTGTATAGATCTTTGAAATGTATGCCTCTGAATAATGAAAACCTGCAAATGTCTTCCAACTTCAAAAGATCTCTTTCTTTCTAAATCCTGCTAATAACTTGACATGTTTTCCCAATTAGTGAAAAAGTGAATAAATATATAAAACATGCATGACACTGACTCCCAAAATATATATTTTTTGATTCTTAATGTAATTACTTATTATAATAACTCATTCAGAATTAGGAATGGTGGAATATTTTATTGTGTAAAAATAAAAACTTTTAAAATAATTCAGTTTCTTTGCAACCTCTTAGTAAAGAATTGTGGAAATCTAGACTTAGGCAAAGTAGAAACAGTAATAAGTGACATGTTGTGCTATCAGATCAGTAAAGGAAGCTATTAGGAAAGGTGTTGTCAAATGCAGAGCGGGAAAAAGCTGTTGCCAGAAAAACTCAAATCCCAATTAGAAGAGATATACACAGAGTGGTATGAGAAACATGGTGAAGTACAGCATATGTCCAAAGTCTGTTGGTAAACTGCTGGTAAAGGAGAGCTTACTGTAAGCCTGTGTATGAGCAGAAGCATGGTCAGCACTGTTCACTAACTGTTCACCTTTATGGCAAGCAGATGACAGAGGCCTTTCTGACTTCCAGGCTGTCCTCCCAGAGATTGCTCTTCAGCAGAATAATAAGACAGGGCAGCACTAAGTGCCGTAGTCTGCTATTTAGTTCACTTGCATTGCAGTCATGTTGTCACGTGCTTTGTATAATCTTATGCAAAACATTCAGGTTCTGATATATAAAAGCAAGAAATCTTGTCAAAGATTAGGGTTACTCTGTGTAGAGTTTAGGGGATCCAGCTCTTGAAATAAAATCCCAAATCATAAGAGGCATGCTGCACCTGATTCTTTGCACCCAGACGCAGCTTTGCTCTCACTGCAGCACAGAATTTGATGCCCACATGGATATGAAATTTACATTCTGAAACCTACTTCGAGATTTAGATGCCAAATATGTGGTTATACAGCTGCAGCATGTTGATGAGGCACTTTGCTAGTTGCTGTGCTATTACATCCCCTTCTTTCCATTAAACTGAAATGATGTACTTTGGTGCCAGACAGTAAATTGCTTGCAATTCAGTGCCTTGATCTGTCCACTTGGCTAATTGCTAACAAGATATCCTCTGCTCTGTCCAAGATTTTTGCAAGTGACTATACACCTATATTCCCATATTGTTTTTACTGGCAACCTTGTATGTGTGGGGGATGTGCTAGTGCCATGTTTGAAAGGTGTTAAATTTTGGTACCTTCTCAGACTGGTATTTTTTTTTCTTAAAAAATATATAAATATTTTAATTAGATTGGTTTTGTTCTGTTGAACTGTGTCAGGTTTGAGTGAGAAAAGCAGTATAATTTCCTCTTCCAGATGCGGGTGGAATCAGGGAAGTGTGACAGTCCTGCAGCAGTCCCTGCTGGTTTTGGTGCATTTGTTGGAGCACAGCTGTGCCCAGCAGCTGGTCTGGAATCGGGGAACCAGGAAATTTGCACAGCTAGCAGATATAAATAGAGAATCTGTAACTATGAAAGATGCTTAACTCTGCAGTAAATAAGTCCTAGTCCAAATAAAGAGCTAATTGAAATCTTAAAAAACTACCTTACGCCTCAGTTCTTTCCCTTTTGATTCACTTTCTATCTGTAGAATTTGAAAGAGAAACAGGTGTTGTATGTGTAGAGTCTCACCATCCATGTTTCAAGTGATGTCAAGAACTGCCCTTTTTCTTGTACAGATTTAGATTTTTTTTATGCTTTTGAATTATTTTCCTATTCACAAGGGAACTATTGACTGCTACATTATTTTGATTTCAGCTTGATATTCTGATAAGTCTATGAAGAGTAGAATGAGGAGGGGGCAGGTAGCTCATGGAGCATCCTGAAAAAGGTAACAGTGGCATGGTGTTGGTGGTACAGTAGTTCAGAGCACTGGGCTACATCCCTACACTGCCATGGCTTTGCAGTGTGACACTGGATGAACTGGCTTCTGTTTCTGTCTCATTTTCTTCTGTGAAAGAAAGCTCGTTCAAAAAGCACTCCTGAGGGCATGTAAATGCTTTCATATTGTGCAGGAGGCATCATATAATGAGAATTGTGGACAAGGAGCTCATGCCATTAGGAGACCACCCCTTTTTCCTGTTTGTCACAGAGTATTTCAGATGCTTATTTTAAAAAACAGGTTGTTCTCTGCAGTGGGGTCTTACACCTTTCCACATGCAAATTAGGAAAATATTCCCTGGAATCACCATCCGCTGATGCAGCACTGGGGCAGGTGTGGGTAGGACTCAGCTCAGAGCGCAGCGCTGGGAGCTGATGGGGCACAGAAACCCTACAGGAGGACATCTAGGATTTGCTTGTTTTCTCTGCTTTCAGTTTGACCCCATAGAACACACTGCTGTCCTTATTCCCTTGTAAAGAGACAGAGCGAATACTCCTCAGCAGTCTCAGCAGAAGCAAGGAGCCAGTCGCAGCCTCCTCTGCCATCTAATGGCCTCAGGCAGCGCTCGCTGCCTCAGGGTCTGGGGGAGTGCAGAAGGCCCCGTGCCTCATGGCCTTCTCACCCCATACCCGCTGCTCACTTGACTTGCTGAGTTCCTCCGGGCACACTCAGGGGGGAAAAGATTTGCAAACTTCTTAACTTCAAAGGGATGTGGTAGATATGCTGAAGTGTATTGCTTCCTCAATACACACAACCTTTCCGCCCTTCTGTACCCTGCAGCTCCTCCACAAATGCTGAGGAGGATGCCTGCAGCAGGGCTTGCTGCACCAGGCAAATACTGTGTTGCAGCTCTCAGAAACATGACTGATCCTGGTGTAGGAGCCTGTGGATCACGTTATATTGAAAAATTGAGAGAAGCGGCTTTTTCCTTGTACAAGGGAGGCTGCATGTCTGCTCCTGCAGGTGGTGAGCTAACATGCCTTTTCTCCAGATGTATGGGAATGATGGCTCGTATTAAGCTACAGATTTGTTCTTCTCTGGAATGACTGTGTTAGGTTAAGATGATAGCATGCTGGTGAGATTTGTATGAAGGAAGCTTTCTTTTCTGTATGTATCCTAGATGCCCATCTTCAATCACATCAGTCTGACAGTTTCACTGACCCTATGTTCACATTTAAAAGGGGAGTAAATTGAGCTGTGTTTGATGACAGCGTAGAGCTAGGCTCTGATACCTGTCAGAAGTGGATTCCAAATGCATCTATGCCTGACTCAACTGTGTTTTAATTTTTAATTTCAATTTCCTTTTAATATATTGGTTTTAGTTTTATAATTTTTTTAAAGCAAGGACCTGAAAATATTTTGTTAAAGAGAGGTAAATGATATTCTTTCCTACTTTCAGGTCAAATAAAGGAAAATCATAAAGTGAATTGCTGAATAGGCGCTGAGAGTCCTGATCTGTGCGTGTCTGTTTTATATTCCCACAGCATTAGTAGAGGCTCAGTGTGAACATAATAGAAGTCCTGATAAACATTGCTTCAGCAAAGTGGAGAGTGATTTGGAATTTTTACCACCAGATTGTGAAGCAAAGGATAAGTGGCTGAAAGAAAAGTTCTTTGGTTGTGGAATGAATTAAATGTCCAGAAAATCAATATCAGTGGGGTAGTTTAGCTGGTTTAGCTCAAAGGCATTTCTCTTCTTTTCCAGTCCTAGTAATTTTCATCGCAAGACAATTATCAGTCCTCAAAAATCCAAGACTGAGCTTGAGCTTTATTGTATTCTTCCTTGTGTGGTCTCTTATCTGCGATATAAAACTGAGACTCACTTCTGGCAGTTTAAGAAAATAATAACAACCTTGATGAACATGTATTTTGTCACTTAAAACATATACTTTTGCTTTACTGGCAGATGGTGCTGTAGAAAGCTGTTGAAGAAGAAAATTGTCAATCCACATTCAAGACATTGGTCAAAGCAGAATTAGTGTCCTTTTGTACTAAGCCTGCTTCAAAGCTACAGTTTCACCATTAGTTGGCAGTTTCACTTATTCTTGTATTCTGTCACTGTGTGTTTCACTGCCAGTCTCTGAGAAATTGCGTTTTTTCCTTCCAAACTTGAGGAAGTCTTAACTCTCTCTGGCTTCCATACCATAGGCACCTCCATGAAGTGCAGTGGCATAATGCTGAGTGATAACGTGTAGAGAAAACTGTGCACATTCCCAAGTTCCCAATGGAGGGAAATCTGTTGGTAGTTCTTCTTTCTTGGTTTGAGTAAGTTGTCTAGCTGAAATCCCTTCTCCTTACTGCAGTCTTATTGCAGAATGTTTTGTGAGTTTAGAGCTTAGAGTTGAGAGACGGCTTTTTCATCAGCATCAGTTTTAGAGTACTCCTGTTGCATCCAAGATGCTAAATATTGAACAAGATCTAAAGGCTGTTCATCTCAAGGTACAGTATCTCCAAAATTAAGCCACGTAATGGAAAAGGTTTACATTATGTAGGATTTGTATGAATTTTTACCTTCTGCAAAGATTTCATTTTGCCTGGTTACTGGTACTGTTGATCAAACCCCACAGCTGTCACATTCTTAGTGCTCAGAGCTCCTCTTTCAATTTGTGAAAAGTGAGAGCTTTGCTCCTCTTCATTTTGGTATGTTTTCCTGTTTTGTTTTTCCTTTCATGAAGATGGTATTTAGTCTAGCTGACACCAGAGAGGTGTAAATGTTGTGCTAAGAGAAAGATATATGCTCTGGAAGGCCAAGTGGCTGCAAGTGTAACCATACTATTCCCAGGAGAAAGGGTGTAATGTGATTAGTTGTGACTCTTGTTGCTTTAATATCATGCAGAGTGTTTTTCCTACATTATAAAATTGATGTAATGGCAAAGTCAGCCCCTTAGTTCCTACTGAGATAATGATACAGTGTGTTTGGCAGCACTATGCATATTCTATTTTGTTGTTTTCCAAAGTTGGTTGGAAATCGGAAGAAGAGATTTAAAAAATATCACGAGGTTTCATTGCCAGTTTACAGGTGGGAATTTTCTGACATGCTGGTTTTTGTCTTGTGCAAGTAGCTGACCAGTTTTGCTGTTCTTTGTGTAGGCTTTCTGCACAGCAATGAGAAAAAGAAAAAATATATAAGATGGGGAAAATAAAAATTCTTTATTTTGTAGCCATAAACAGTAGGAGGGTGAAATCTGACAGGTGAAGTACATGTACTTAATTTCAAACTGAAGTACAGGTGCAGAAACAGTAGAGGTGTTGACTGCAGAAAGCCCACAAAATGGGGTTAGATATCACTAGAACAGCAAACTGTTGAAAAAGTGAAGGAGGGAAAATAAAGTTGCTTGCTGCAAGATGACTTTTTGCCTTCAGATGTTGTAATTACTTTTTTCCCCCAGTTTTCATTGGTAATGATTAATGGCTTTTATCACTCTAGAGAAATAACATTTAAAGCAGTAGAAAATGTCAGAATCTCTCCCCCCTCCCCCCCTTTTTTTAGCCTTGTATAATGAGAGAAGAGAAAAATTTTCATCTCTGAAGTAAACACAATTTACTGGTAGGGCCAGTTCTCATCAGGCTGTCTCGGAAAAACCTCATGATGGATTTGCAACAGCCTTTATGCAAGGTTAATCTGATAGCCACGCTCCCATCTGCTCTTGCCATGCTTTGTTAAATTGTGTTGGTCTCTGTTTTAATAATCTCACTTTCTCTGATACCTCTTTAGAGGTTTGGTGAAGTAATACACATAAAAGCCTTTAAGTTTCCAGAACTACCTTTGCATGTCTGTCCATCTCCTAAACTTACCTTGGCTTCCATCTTTGATTGTTCTCTTTGTTTGGATTCATTCTTTTCTCCCTTGTTACAGAGTTAACTCTTACTAGGTGCCTACTTCATACCAACAAGAACTAATTGCTACAAGAGAATTGTGCATCTAATTACCTTTGTGGGTAGTTTCCAGTGAATAGACAGTGATTAGCCATCCTGATTTTACCTGTGATCCCACTCAGCTAAATGGGAGGGTTTTTGCAATGTGCTCTCTGAGTTCCATATTTCCTTCATTTAAGAGTCTTGGGGACATTTTACATGAATGCAAATTGTTCTTTCCATTAAACACAGTGGTAAGTGTATCTCCCTTGGGATAAGGATATTGATTGTATTGTCCTTAATGCTCTTCTGTACAGTCAATAATGCTGGTGGCATGGGGAAACCAATTCTTCCTTGCTATTGGTCTGTGTGACTTTTAGGTTTAGGACATCAAAAGTTTGTGCAAGAATCTACGGAACCTGAAAACACTGGCAAAATGAAGCTTTTTATTATCTGCCAAGCCATTGCTAAGTTATTTTCTAAGAAGTTAATTCTGCAGGTAAGCTGCATAGCATTTAGTGAAGAAGCTGTTTTGAAAGCGGTGTCATGCAGGAGGCTCAGACACTGATAAGCAGATGCTGAATTTTTGATTTGAGTCAAATTACAGGTCTGTGACAACCCTTTTCCCTGACAGGCTGCATTTAATCTGGCATAATTTGATGTAATGGATCAGAAATATTGTAACAAAACACATCACATCTGGTTAGCTGCTTGCAATCTGGAGAGTGTACCTTTGGACGAATTACAGTGGACAGAAGTGCTTTAGATAGAATAAATAGAAGTAATTCAGCATCAAAATTCTCATGAACTATGAAAAACTAAGTTAAAGAGAAGATGTGTGCTCATTCGCAAAGCTTGTCTATAAGGGAATGAGAATGTTTGATATGGGGGGTGATTTTTGACTGGTTTGCAGTTGCTGTTAGGAGCAGGAAAAGTCCAAGTATTTCAGCAAAAGTCAAAGATACTGTAGATGGTGATTTGAGAATCTTCTGGGAACAACTGTATTGCATAATTCCCTAGTTTGGGTACATTTCAGCCTAAGATACCTGGTGATTTCAAGATTTGGTCTGATTTTGAGTCAGAATAGCATCATCCCTCAGGAACTATCTCAGTAAGTCTACTAATAGTAACAGCTAAAGTAGTTCCATCTTTACTTAACTGGCATCAGGCTAGTGTTTTTGAAGCATGACATTCTTCATTGTATTCTGACAGTTGCCCTGAACTTTGAAGTGAGTGAAATGGGCAGCACAATAGCGAATATGAAGGGCTCAGGATCACAGCTACTGTTGTAATTTATACATCAAAAGTTCTTTTGACTTGAAGATCTCAAAGAATTTTCAGACACTCACTGAACCTTCACAGCTTCCCCAAGAAGTAGGATTTATCATCTTTTACAATCATTGCAGGCTCTAGGAGCTCAGGCAAGAAGAAGAACTCCCTTCTTCATACATTTAAATCTCTGAGTTCTGGATGGAGGGCTTGGGCTGGCTGCTATTCTATGTAAACTCATCCATTGAATGCTAGTCTATGCACTTCAAAGATCCTGCACCACAGCCCTAGGCATTTTGAGATAGACTTGTAAACAGTTGAATAAATGCATGAATTTGCATAATTATAGCCAGTGTTTTGGACTATGGATTGCTAACTCTGTCCTTACCAAGAAATACTGATTTTATAAGAGAGCAAACTGCATTTGATTGTGTTTGCAGTCAGAGAGGGATATCTCATGGACATTCTTCTAACTGTCCAAACAAGGAAATTCTGGGTAAACTGAGTTACCATTAGTATGGAAGCACCATGCATGTGTATGTCAATTCTCTTTTTTTTGTTCCCTTTTAAAATTTAAAATATTTTATTATGTAAACATATTTGTTTACAGGTACCAGAGGCATACAGTGGAATTCAGTCTGCAGGACGATCACATTTTCAAAAGGCAGTGCCTATTATTTACTTGAAAGTAGGACTTAATTTCTTTCATCTGCTAGTGAAATTTACACGCTTGAACATGCATCTCTTACTTAGGCCTTCATCATCTTGGCAATATCAACTGCTATCCCATGCCAACTGCTAGTTTCTGCTTCTATTTTCCTCTTTATCATGGTTACAATAATTGGCCAGTAGTTGTAATTAGCTGGGTGAGCAGCCCTGGCCATTGCATCTCTGCTGATGACTTCATTAGGAATAGGAATGGATGGAGCCTGTGGGACCCCTGTAAATTAGTGTCATCATTTCTGCACTGTCTGTGCTGCACCATTGCTCTCAGGCATCCCCTCTAGACTGGTGGCTTTGCAAACGTTTTTAGGGAAAGCAGCAGCTCTGTAATAGATAAGAAGACTCTGAAAGGACCTTTCTACAGGTTTTACTATTATAAATGATATTTATATTCTATTTTAAGTTTGGAAGATGTAGTCTGAATTCCCATATTAAATGTTACCCTCCTAATTGCTACCTGCTCTGTTGTATTGAGCTTCCTCCAAAGATGACCTACTTGCCAGCCCTTTTGAGTGTTGTGATGTTCCCCTTTCTATGAAGCTGTTGGCCTTACATTAGTTTTAAGTAGTTACTCTGATCATCTGCCTGTGTATATTCAGCGTGGCTGTCTTTGAACTCTCACTTCTAGCGCCTCTCAAATTTGAGATTTTGTAGGTTGAAGAATTGTTATGTTTTCAAAAACACTGTGGTTTGTGTTTTTTGTGGACAAGTTTAGTCTATGGTTTGTAGACCCATGTTTTCCCTCTGCTTAGTTTCCTATTAAAGCACCCCTTCAAGGGCTTGCCAAAGTTCAGGGTTCAGTGGCTGTCAGATGAGAAAAAGGAAGAAAAAGAAAATTGAATCTTGTTTGGTCTATGCAGTGCACCTTCCTTAAGGCAACAGCCAAAGGCAAAAATATGATTTTCAAAAAACACAACTGAGAGGAGGCTAGCCGTTCTTTTACATGAAGTAACAAATCTAGTTAATACCATTGCTTTTCTTTCCAAAGATGATAGGATAATGATAACTGTCTTTCTAGTAGCTTTCCCAGATCTATGGATTTTATAGCAGAACCTGTACCTCCTGGAAATTTGGGGGAATAAGCTGAGTACTGAGAGACACCCTTAAAATCCTCATAGGGAAAATTAAGCCTTTTAGGTTTCACCTGAGATTCAGGAGCCAGTGTGAGATGTTGGCAGTTTGTTCAATGAGAGCATACCAGCTTGTGGGTGAAAAGGACAGAAAGCACAGAAGAGGTGGATTATGTTAGTCTGTCATAGTATGCTTCTGACTGTAATTCTGATGAGACAATTCAGCAGGGGTAAATATTTATCCAAGGACACAGAGTGCCTGCAGGAGAGCAAAGTTTTGAATCTCCTGTTTCTTTGAATCTTCTGTTTCTCCAGTCATGACAACATGCTGTAAGCAACATTGCCTTGAATATTATAACACGTGGGACCAAATCTTTTCCAGCTCAGGGATCAGTAGCAATTTGCAGGTGTAGTGTGATGTCTCTGAAATGTTTCAGTGTCTGGTAAAATCAGTGCATTGTGGCACTTGTCATAGGATAATCCTAGTTGAAAGGGATCTCTGGAAGTCTACTGCAATTGCCTGTTTGAAGTGGGGCCAGCCTCAAGAGTCGAATAGGTTGTTCAAGTCTCCAGCTGAGTTTGGAAAATTTCCAGGGGTGGAGTTTCCACAGCCTTTCCTTGTATTTGACCACCTTCAATGTGTAATTTATTCCTTATAATTTTCTGTAATTCCCCTTACTACAAATCATCTTCTGCCTTTTTCTTACACTGCACACTCTGAGATGAGGCAAGCTCCATGTTCACTATAATCCCCTTTTCTTGGTGAACATACTGAAAAGACAGTGATCACATGCTTCATGAAGCTTGACAGTACTGTGAAAGAAGACTTGGAGCTGTTGGAACTAAAAAGAAGTCACATCATTTTTTAAGCCTTGTCACTCATATAATGTGAACTCTCAGACCCTCATTCTAGCAGCAGATTTCCCTACACTTTCCCAATTCCACTCCTAGTCTTTGAGGAACAACCCTTCTGTTCTAAACCCTCTTGCTAGAGATTTTTTCCCAAACAGTTGCATGCAGCTTTGTAAATGTTAGAGTGACATTTGGAGTAAGCTTGAAGAGCCCATGTACTTCTCCTTGGTTCCCCTGCGTCTCTGCCAATCTTTAGTATGGCAGTACAGCCTCACTCTTCACCTCCCAGGGCTAGCAGTAACATTTACAAGCTACAGTCTCTGTCTGCAAATATTTCCACTATGCTGCTCAGTGTTGTTTCAGCTCCTCCCCAGCCCAGATTTTATGTTTGCAGCCTGAAGAAGGGAGAGGTGAAGTTTATCAGATAACATTTACCATTCGTTATGAATTAAGGTTGTTTGTTTGTTTGTTTACTATTAACTCACTACCTGACAATACCTCACCCCCATAGTTAGCTTAACCTCATCTGTGTGTGATGATGGCAGGAGGAGAGGAAGCACATAAAAAGCCTGGTGCTCCTGGAAATTGGTACAGCCTTCTCTATATGGTAGTCACAAGTTTGCATCAGGAACTGAAAGGCTGGTTCATTACAGAAGTTACATAAAAGTGAGAACCCAGAGAGCCAAGCCTTGTGAGGTCTAGTAGTGGAGGGGATTTTATAATCTTGTATCTTCATATGTCTTCTGTGGATCAGTTTAAAATTTAGAATGTCTTTGTTGAACTTTCTGTTGTAGATGGTCAAATACCTGATATGATTTTCCTTTGTAATGATGGGAGTTTCACAGGTTTACCTAGATTCTTGACATTTCATCCACTTTGAGCTAAAGGTTATCGGGACTACTTTACTCAATTTGGGTATTACACAACCTCGTTTTAGTACTGAGTTAGAAAAGCAAGTGGTTCATTTTGGATTCATGTAAAAAATTTGGGGTAGTTTGGAAAAAAAAAAAGAGAATTTCTTCTGTTGCAGTCATTTAAGTGTCTTAACTTTATGAATTAAGCAAGTTTTTTTTCTCCAAGGAGAGACTATTACAGTGCTTGTGCTGAACCCTGCACCTTGATACACCTTGGGGCTGTTAATTTGACTATTCTACCTTTTCTACTTCCAGTTTATTGATATGTAGGCAGTAATTTTTCCCGCAGTAATTTGATATTTCTGCTTGTGTTTGAAAAAAACATCTTACAAAACAGTTAGGAAATAATATACTGGAACAGGGAGGAGACAGTGGTATTGCAAAGGAAATAGTAAATAGGATATTTATTCTGTTCTGACATTCAAGGTAAATAAATAGGTGTGGTTTGTACTTCAGATGTTCTTCAGGAACTTCTTATTTTATGTTATCCCTCCAGCATTTCTAGGCTATTTTCAGATGTGTTTGTTGAAAATCATGAAATATTTTAAATAATGCTGTACACAAAATTTTGCAAGGTTTTGAAAAGAAACATTTGATGAAAAATATTCATCCAGATGTCATCTGTTCTATGAAAACATTTGCTAGCAATTTTTGTCTGTAGCTGTGGCCTTATAAGTGACAATTATTATTACTGCTCCACCAGTATTCTTGCATCCCTGAAAATGTGATGAATGCCTTGAAGCTTGCTCCATTATCTCTCTCGTTTGCTGCTCATTTGGAAATGTTTTGTACACACTGTACTGATAAGGGTGTCTTATGTAATTATTCTACTTTTAGCGCTCATTTGGTCTTAACTGACATGCACTATTCAAATTTGGAGCTTTTGAATTTAAGTCAGTAATATACAAATCAGAGATACACTAGAGCTGAGAAACAGAAGAGGCAACTTTTAGAAAATAAAAGCTGAAAGTTGCTGAATGAATGGGATTTACTTATTCTAGAAGAGTTGGGAGCAGTGGAATGCAGAGCTTCAGTATACGAAGGTCCTTCTGTAAAGTGGATGGAGACCTACTTTACAGTAGATAGGGAAGTAGTCCAGGGAAATAAGTAATCATCTTTATTTGAAGCAAAGAAAAATTGGGATTAATGTTGCAAAAATACTTTGATCTGTGAGGTAGTTATGCACCAGAAAAAACAGTCCAGGTTCCTTACAATTCTGATGTTGTGTCTCTAACAACTGTTTCATCTTCATGAATTTTCAGTGCATAATAGCTAATGCAGATGCTATTGACGTCTTGGCAGGCTGAAATCTTTAAAGCAGAATGGGTTTGTTCTTGCTAGTGCAATAAACCTACAGTTGGTGATTAGTGGTACTATTTGCAGTGAATTTTGCTAGACTTATAAAACTCTATCTTAAATCTAATGGTTCCCTTTAGGTGAATATTTTGTTTTGTTTTCTGTCACTATCCTTACAAATGCTGGTGAATTGCATTTACATCCCTTCTAGTTATTCTTTCCTACTTGACAGGGTAGATGGGGTGAGATCTGTGGCACTTCAGTGGGAGAAGTCCAAGAAAAATCCAGATTGCTGGAAGAAGTGTTGTCATGCATATAGCAGACACGGGCTTCCTTTCTGAGCTTGGGGAGGAAAAGGATTAAAGCACCACTGGCTCCACACTGCCAGAGCCCTGAGCGCACCCGTGGGTTCTGCCTGCCCCTGATGCCTCTGCTACTCTGCCTTGGCACCGTTTCAGTCCCTCAGAGCTCCCCACACCCTGCACAGGCTCAAGACCAAATGTTGGCCTCGGAGCCATCAGCCCCTGCCTCGGGTTGGCCACAGCAGGGCCAGACTTCAGCTTCCTGCCACTCTGCCCCTGTGGCCATGGGCTCGGTCAGCTGTGCTCATGTTCTGGCCCTCTCACTTTGGCCCTGCCCAGTGATCACTGTACCTGACCCTTTGCCTGACTAGCTGATAGACCTCCCAGACTGACCTCAGACCTCCCGTATTGCTATGATGCTGCCTGTATTACACCTGGCCACCATCTACAGGCCTGTCGGGCCTCGCATGGCTCCTGGCTGTCAGGGAGAAACCCTGCTCTTGCCACTGTGTGACATCCCAAGTCATAACTGCCTGTGAGTATTTAAAATTCCCATTACCTTTTTAAGAGCGTTAACTCTTGGTTCATAGTAAGATTGCAGCCTAAATGATTATATTCTTGCTCTCAAAACTTCCATTGTTTACACTTAGGCAAAAGTCTGTGGTTTTTTTCATAACCTTGGATGCAGTAAGGCTATGTACTTTAAAGAAGCTCCTGCACTCTATTTTTGAGGAAACAAACCTTGCAGCTGTGGGATCAAGCCTTGCTTTCTGTATATGTTGGTGATTGTTTTGGATGATGGTAATTTATTGTGGTTTTTGCTGAATGGGAATGTCAACATAATATCCTTAAAGTTTGTAAGGTACAACTTAAAACGTTTCTCTCGACACTGAACTAAGTCAGAACTGTTCCTGTTCTTTGTGCAGAGTTTGAGCAGTTGAGTTAGGCCCCCAATATCTCTGTACCTCCCTGTATTTTCAGTGAGTGTATGGGGACACTTCTGGAAGTCTTTTTTTCCATCTGATGAAGCAGCTGGGACCTGCTAGAGGTTAAGAGAAAAGTTTATGGGCAGATCTTGGCTAGCTATTTCTTTGGCTTCATCCTCTCCTGTTGGAGATGAGTGATTGTGATTTGCTGTTACTGAGTCCTGCTGTTTGACCTACCAACTTGCAAAAGCTATGGCTTCCTTGTGGATGTCCAGCAGGCACTCACTCAGCAGTGTGGTGGGGCAGCCATCCAGCAAACCTGCTCATGGACACCCCACTCTATATGCTGGCACCAAAAAACTCTGACTGAATGCTATGCTGCTTTTACAACTGGGTGTAAGTCCAGTCTTGAGGGTAATTCAAGCACAGCTGTGAGTAAGGCATGTAGGTAGAACCATTCTCTCTTTGTGCTCCTGGTTCTGCAGTGCTAGGAGTAAGAGCAGGTAAAATATGCATCTACTGTGAAATACAGCAGAAATTAAGTCAGTGTACAAAAGATTTATAAGGAGATGTTTTCAGTTGCTCATTTTTTATAGCTCACTTACATTTCAAAATCCGAGTGACACAAACTTTGGTGTAGCTTAGTCCAAATTATGCCAGGGGTGGACATGTGTCCCCCAGGTGATTCAAGAATGTACATCCTCAGTCCAAGGGCTTGGCTGACATCTGTTGTGGAAACTTGTCCGTATGGAATCTACTTAGACAGCAATGAGAATTGTTTTCTTTCTTTAAGCCTTCTTTTCTTCTTTTTTTTTTCTGAAGTGTGGGTTTGTTGTTGTTTGTTTGTTTTGCTGTTGTTGTTTTTAAGTATTATGTTGGTTTTCAAATAATCGAGGCTGTTTTTATTTGTGGCCACGTATCTCCTAGCAGACATACAGAAAAACTGATGTTTGCATGGGAATGGAAGGTGGTGTGCTGCATACTCACAGGAAAGTTTTTTTCTGGTTTGTGGGTAGAAAGCTCTGGCACTCTTTCTTAAGGTCATGATCTTGAAGGATATTTGAATTTTTGCAGGTAGTTAGAAACGTGTAGTCTGTATTTCCTGTTGTTTTGAACTAGCATGCCTCTTCTTTTCCATTCTTGGTCCTTGCTCTTATGCCTCTCCAACTGCTAATGCTTTTCTCTGGAAGCCCTGCTCAGTGTGAATGGGGAGTGATGGCTGATTCTCTCAAATGTAACTGTATGAGGAATGCATAGTGTGTTCTGATTCACTGTTGTTAGTGACTTCAGCTGAACTTTTCATGAAGAGGAGATATTTTTTTCCTTATTCTTTCACAATCATCTTTCTGGAGACTTCAAGAAGGAAGAAAGCTACGCTGTAGTCTGGGAGACAGGGGAGAAAACACAGGGAAGAACAAGACATGACAGGAAAGCTGAAAAGGATGGAAAGTGGAAAAGAATGGAGATGAATACTGGAGAAAGGTTAGAAACCAAGAGAAAAAGCATGAAGAAATCTTGAATATTTTTCTGTCTCTGTCTTGCAGGAATATGCCTGTTGCCACCTCCCTAGGATGTTTATGCAGAGCTTTGTGGGGAAGCAGCAGTAAATTGCTCCTTTGGATGCTAAGTGCAGAATTAAAGCTGGCAGGGTCTCAGAGCACAAGACTGGGAAGCTAATTGCTCCTAATAACATATTGATTTTCACAGATCTCTGGCATTATGTCCAGGCAGTTTTGAGCTAGCACCTGGTTCCTTCCTCTTTCCATCTCCAAGCTAATGGCAATGAAGCTTCTGACTTTGAGATCACTGATAAATGCAGCTCTAGATCTTTTTGTCTATACTGCAGGTCTCTGCAACATGGGTGAAATCTGTTGTGCTACACACTGCTCCAAATATAATAGCTACCCTGAAAGCAGACAGGTGGAAGGAATATGCCTGTATTTTAACTTGAATAACTATGTTGCTGCTGCTTGTATTTATGGTGCTGTACAAAGGTATTACAGTCCCATTGTTCAGTTGGCTGAAGACAATCAAGCGGATGCCTGTTTTCAGGCAAAAGTTGCCAGCACAGGAGACTGAGGTCACCTTGTTGTTGCCAGGTTACATTCAATCATCAGTGATTTTCTGTATGTGTTGCTTAGCGATAATGTGCCATCCTTGAGTTTTGGGGACTGCTGTCAGGACAAGGAGATATGATTTATTTCTGTGACTGCTACTAAGCAATATTCCCCTCTGAAGGACTATTCTTACAGTTAGAGGGAAAGCTCTGCTTGCAAGGAGGTGTGCTGAAAATGCTTCCAGGTACTTCAAATGGTGAAGACTTATAAGGTGAGAATGAAATTTCTTACATTTAAAAGATGGCAAGTGCTTAGGTAGTCTGAACTGGGAGAGGCTCAGGTCAGCACAGGGCACACACAAGGGCAGAAACTCGTCTTCTCATGTGGTTGTGTAGAGGCTGTTTCAACTATTTCAGGCTATTTGATTTTATCTGCTTAGTTGTTGCAAGGTTTCAGTGCTATATTTGTAGCAGATTGGCCAGAGAAGAGACGTTAAGTTTAAGTAGTAATACCTGATTTAGGCTACTATTGAATATCAACTGAAGCAGTGTCTTGATTTTTAAATTAATTTTGGTTATCTCTTCCAATTGGAAGTTTACCTTCAGTTTTCCTCCTGTCTGGTTTGTCTCTATTAGTTCTAAATTGACATGGCTGTTAGTATGGTGACTGGAACTATACTGAGAACCCTTGGGTCCTCTTTTCATTCTCTACACAGAATTCTGTGGGCAGAGCTTAGGGAAAGATACCAGGAAGAACAAGCAAGGAGTTCAGGAGGTGGGAAGGAGAGATCTTGCTCAATATGAGATTTTTTTTGCCTCCTACATTACCGTTTTCCCTCGGGGCTTCTCCTGCTTTATCTCACTGTATAACTCATTCCAAGTAGAAGCTATGCTTATAGAATTTGAATCCGGGGTTAATTTAGGCATCAGTTTTTTTTTTGTTTTTTTTTTTCCCCTGACATTTTGGAGTTCAGATTTTAATTCAGAAATTCTATTCAAAACATTAGTTTCTAGATTTTTGTGCCATCTTCAGCAATTCTGAGTGTTCTTCAGATTATTCTTACACAAATATAATAATAACAGTGCACATTTCTTGTCTGGGGACAGTAATTTTCTGTCAATGGGATCAGTGGAGCTGAAGGACACAAATTATTTTAGAAGGGAAGAGACTCATTATTACCACTCTTTTGATTTGTTGTCTTACAATGTCTGCAGAAAAAAATAAAATGCACATTTCCAAAGAACCCAAGGCATGGCTCTGCCAACAAGTAAGCAGCAGAGCTGAGGTGCTTGTGTCAGGGACTCCCACTTGTGGTCCTGATACTCTCCAACCCCTTTCCCACAGCTATTCAGGTGCTAGGGCACACAACCTTTTCATGCAAGGCACATCTGAGCTGAAAGCGTCAAAAGAGCCATTTCATGCTTGACTGCGTTTTCTAATACAATCCACACAGAGAGGAGAGAGAGCAAGGGAGGTTTGTGTGTACATACGCTTTGCCTTTGAGTATATGTATAATATACAGTACATTTGGTTCCAGCTTGCAGCTGTGGGTGGCAAGAAAGAGTTGCAGAAATGAGGGGGAAGAGAATTGCACTTTGAAACGTAAGAAACTGTTCCCCCACCTTGAAAAAAAAAATCTTACTTTCCCTCTCTGTTTCTTGGCCGAGCAAAGATGTGAGTCCCCTGGACAACACTGACAGCTGGTACTCAGAAGGTGTACGTGTGGCTGAGGGGGTGTTGCATGTAGAGAACTTTGCGCGTACAGACCATGACAGTGTGTGGGGAGTGCAGCTCAGAAAACTGGTGAATAAAGATGTTGTTCACAGCCATCTTATTTTAATGGTGCTCACAGAGATGTTTTCTTAATGGATTTGTGCGTCCCATGACCAGAGGATGTGCACGTGGTCAATTAGTACGACAAGTTGCTGCACCAGCCCAACCACAGTGATCCCCGTCAAATGTTTTGTAACCATACACATTGTTTACCACTTCTTTTGCGTATTTATTACCGCACTGCATGTATATTTCTAGCCACTGTGGATCCTTTCCAGCTTGGACTTAGGGTTGTTCTTCATTTTCCTGTCCAGCTCTCCTACTCTGGCATCAAACACTTATTCCTTGAGAGGACTATAAGAATTGGCTCTTAATAAGCTTACAATTTCCCTCTAGGAGTTCCAGTCACATCAGTGTGAGGGGGTCAGCTGATAATGTGAAAAATGAAGTCTGAGAACATCTATATTCCAAATATGTGTTGTTTCAATTGATACTGTGTTTTCTTTCCTTGTGTGGGTTGGGAGGCTGCTGAGAATCTCGGTAGGAGTGCTTTACAGAGTGATCCTTTCATGTGTGTAGAGAGTTTAAATCAGTCTTTTTTTCTACCTCTGGGCTTTTTATACATAGTTCTGTTGTAAAAGTCCTACATGGAGTAATCTACATATCTGCCTTTGGTAGGAGTTGGCTCTGGGGAAAGGGGGTGCTCTGATTCATACATTAATGTATTTATGCAGATTTGTAAATTTTGCTGGTAGAAGTGCTTTAGAGCATATTCACAGGCTGAAACAATGATTGCCATGCCATACTGGTTGTTGCAGTTCTTTCGCAAGGGTTTAACTCTACCCCTTCAAAGAAGAATGTCAGTTTCCACAGGCGAAACCCTGAACAAATAGAGAGCGTTAAGTTCTGGAACTCCTTTCCCACTAAACTCTCAGTTTTCTTGGACATCTTTGGAGAGGACAGAAAAATTTCTTTCCTTTTTTTTTCCCCCCCATACTCCTGTCTTTTGTTCTGCTTCCATCTCCTGCCGTTTCCAGTGTTTGAATGATGTGTAAACTTGGTGTGGATTTTCATTTGTTCCTTTCATCATTTGCATTGCACTGCTACCAGTTGTGTGAGCAGAGCTCCAGAAGCAAAAATTGTTAGTAAGGAGGGGGAAAAGCCCCCACAAACCTGATGTGGGAAAAACTGTTAGGAAACCTGTTTCATACTCACAGATGTCTGCCGGATTACAACATATCTCTGAAAAAAGATCAAATGATTACAAGTAGAATGGATATATTAACTCAATTTTAAATAGCATTTCCTATGACCAACATTTTGTTATTCTTGGGTAATGTGTACCTCTACAAGCTCTTCTTAGTCTAACTTAAACTTTGGAAATGTATTTTCACTTTCCTGCTTTAGATGTTGTGTGTTCATGTTCATTCTGCTACTTCTAATTATGTTTTTTTTTTCGCTTCTCTAAAATAAATTCTCTCCTTTGAAGAATTTTATTCTCTATATACGTCCTACATTAATGATAATTCATATTTAATGGCTAGGCTTGCTTAGTTTGATAAATGAAATTCTACCTCGAGAAACAATTGAACAAATACAGGCCATAGTTCTCTCTTACTTGTCTGATCTGCCTATTTAGGCCATGAACACCTTTCTAGATGCTACTATTGTACAAGGTTTGCATTTAAGATTGATTGTTGAGGGACTGTGTTGCCACAAACTATAATTGTGTACGGTTTCTGTTTTTCTTTAAAGTCATAACTATGGAATGAAATTCCTCACTGAATAAGCAATAAGTCTTAAGAGCACCAGAAATAGAAAATCTGAATTTTCCAAGGCAAGACTAAATGCCCTAGGAGAAGTGTTTGAACTAGTCACTCCAGCTAGTGCTAGGGTAGGCTGGACTAATGGAGAAGATCACATTTTTTGGAAGATGTGAAAAATGGAAGCTCTCCTAGCTCATTATCACAAAAGGGCCCAGAGCTAACACACTTATCTTTACTTTTCCTGTTCATGCTTTTTATGTAGAGTTTCCGGATGCAGTTGAACAGTAGCTCTGTTCTACCCTAGAGTGATGTACTGTTCTGGAGTGAGTGGCAAGTGTCTGTAAACACAGTGCTCTGTAATACATGTCAAGTTTCCTCAGGTGTGGAGATCATGTGGAAGTGTAAGTTATTTTCATTTTTTTTTGAAATTTTTTACTGATTCCTTACAGAGGCCTCTATCTTGAGCTATGATGGCAGCATGTACATGAAGATCATCATGCCTATGGTCATGCATACTGAAGCAGAAGATGTATCCTTCCGTTTCATGTCCCAGCGTGCCTATGGGCTGTTGATGGCAACCACCTCACGAGATTCTGCTGACACTCTGCGCCTGGAGCTGGATGGAGGCCGTGTCAAACTTATGGTCAACTTAGGTATTGTATAAAAACCTCCCACTGCCTTCACTCTTAGTTTGGGCTTGTGGTTAGTGGTTTTTTAAATTATTTTGTTTAATTTCTGTTGGTTTGATTGGATTGGATTGATCTCTAAATTAGCTGCTGAGACCTTCATAATTATATTCTATTGTGGAGATAAACTCTTGTATTGCTGCATGGAGATTTGCTCTTAGTTCTTTGTTATGAACAGTGTTGGTTTTAAAGTCTAAGTTTTTAAGTTTCCTTTCTTGGTCTGGGACTGGTGAGCTCTGTGTGAGACATGCTGCTTGGTCCATCTTTTGATCAGTTACATCCCTCATTCATTCAGCATCACTCAAAACAGTCAAAGCCAAATGTGAGAATTAAGCAAAATGGATATGGTGGCAAGCAGAAGTCTTGTGAATCCCAAACCTTTTACAGAATTTGACAATATTTGCTACAACTTGATATTAAATATTCTATTTTGCTAAATTGCTAATTATTTCTATTTCATATTTAGTATATTTTTCAGCCTTTAGGGCTTTTAATATCTAGAAAAAAAACCTGCATCTTTTCATTGTGTCTCTTAAAATAAAGGCAGCAGTAATAAAAGTGCATCCCCCATCTCAAAGGGTTGTGTTCTGTCTCCTTAGTGTTACACTTTCACAGAAAATAATAAAAGACCATTAGAAACAAGTTCATAAGTAACAACAGCGAAAAATTTTGAGGGGGAATGAATGAGCTATTTGATTATCCTGTATCCATTTTCTTGCCAGTCTCTAAGTGTAGTACTGAATGACAAATAGCCTTCTTTTTAAAGAACATAAGCACAGGAGGTGAAGTTTTCTTTCGTTTACACTGATGCAACTTGTTGCTTCATGTGAATCCAGCGATATAAGAAGAGACTTTGAGTCAAAAAGGCAGAACTAACGTGATAATGGGAAATGTTAAGCCTCTTCTAAAATCTAAGGTACTTGATATTAAGATGTGCATGGTCTGCAAAAGCTTCTGTCAGCTTTCAAAATTCCAAACCCCACAGGAGTAAGCTTTGAGATTATTTTGAGCTAACAACATCAGCATCGTGAAAGTTCCGCTATGTTGATATCAGGAGCAAACTGTGTAGTGAGTTTGCAGAGTGCAGCAGTGTTTTTTACCCATACCTGTAGTCACGTCTCTTCTTTTTCAACTCCTACCCTAGGTAGATATTGTAAATTTATCAAGGTCTTTCTGTGCCATGGACGAGCTTGAGTGGTGATTTTAAGGTTTCTTATCCTCACCTGAGAAATACGTTGTCCAGTAAGTGGACAGCTTGTTTTAAAAGCTTACTTTTTTTTTTTGCTTTAAATCTCTTACAAGGTTGTAGCATCAGCTTTTGAGTTAGGAGAGTAAAGAAGAGAAGATGCATTTAAGCAAGTTCATATTTATTAATAATAGTCTCTGTCCAAAGGAGTATAGAAACTCTTGTATTATAACAACAACAACAACAACAAAACAGAAAAGGAAAAAAAAAGCTATTTGTTCTGGTTCCTGTTTGGAATATGTATGCTCTTCTTAGTTCAATTGGAAAAGTTTAAATCGCCAATGAGCGTCGAGCTAGCATAGGAATAGTTGCTATACTTGGCAGGTAGCAGGTAGAGGAAGCAGGTCAGCTTCAGCTATGATAGTAGCTTCTCAAACAGAAGCAGACCTCTGATCTCTCACTGTTTCAACTTCTTACTGTAAGAATGCTGAACTCAATTCTTTTGAGTTGTTCTCCAAAGAAGCGCTGCAAATCTAAAGTATTTTCTTTTAGTCAGGACTTTCCTGCTTTCAAAACAGCAAGGTTACCTTGCTGTTGGAGAAAGAGAGTTTGAGGAGGAATGACCTTAACAGAGCCACTTAAATTCTGTTGTTTACTGGAAGTCACACCTAACTCTTTAAGGAGACTGATTATAGCCAAAATGTCACAAAGAAGAATGACGTCTTCATCATTTGACCCTGCCAAAATCCTCTTACGGGTGAGAAGTGTAATGAACACCCTCTGAAGACCTGAGCATGCTTGGTGCTGACTAGCTGCATGTCACCATCCCCCTAAGCGTCTAACCGATGACAGATGTGTGTAAACAAAGACTGTTTTGAGTGGTGAGTTATATAATCGTGCTTTTCTTATAAGTCATTTAAAACTGTTTCTAAGAGTTGTCTCTTTGATCTATTCCATTTGATTACTTGTTATCATTTGTGTGGTTATTTAGGTATTTCCCGTGTTGTTTTTTTTCTTTCTTTCTTTTTTTTTTTAATTATTATTTTTTAACTCTTATATGTATTTCAGTTGTAAAGCTTTCCCATACCCCATCAGCCATAGTAAATCAAAAGATGGTATTCAACCCTTCAAAGGCCTGAAGCCTGCGGCCCGCACAGCAAACAGCCCTGAGAACAGACTGTACAGAGCAGCCTGCAGGGGCTGGCATATCCCACCACCTCCTCAGCACACAGCATTGTCCAGCTTCAGCTGGGGGATACATCGTACAGCAGGCATGGGTGGGCATGGGGGTTTGCTGTAGAAGGTAGGAGGCATAAGAGCAGTGGTGAATAATTCTCCAAGAAAGAGAGGTGAGGAAGTTGTTTCAGACCTTTCCCATGTCAGTCCCTGAGGCACTCCAGTCTGCATGTTGACAGCAAGTTTCACAGTAATTTGAGTGTTTGTTGTGTGAGGAATAGAATTCCAAATGTGATGCAGATCTCACTTCTGTTGATAAGGATTCTGAAGAAATGAGTGTACAGTGAAAGGAGAGAGAGAGAGAAAGAGAGAAAGAGAGAGAGAGAGAGAGGTGAAGCAAATAATGGCCTTGAACATGCTTGGGAATCATTTCTGATGCTGAGATTTGCATAAAGGGAAAGAAATGGCTGGTCCAGTTGAGAGATGCACCTTCACTTTTTTTCCTCCCATCAGTGAATGGAAAGATTATAGTTTCACTAACTTTTATTAAAGAATATTTCAGTTTTGTTTCTTCTTGGCTAGACTCAGCTTCAGGGCATTGATGACTAGAATGAATTCTGCCTACAAACTGTTAATCTGAGTCAGTTCTCCTGCAAAGAAGTGTGACCATCCCTATCTCCTACCTTTTCTCCTTAGGGTTTTCAAAGACATATTTGTCTTTGCAATATTTACAGGTTTTTTATAATTCCTATATAAAAACAGAACATACACATTTTCTGATTTTTAAACATACGTGAACTTCTACACCAAATTTCCTTTTGTGCAGATCATGCATGCAGATGTGCAAATGTATACCTAGACACACTTTTTAATATAATCAGTACATACAGTGACTTTTGATATATTTTTATTGTAACAGGTATGAAAAAAATATCAATATTAACAGGTGGGTGCACAGTCTGAGTAGTAAGAGAGGCAAAGAGCTGTATTGTAGCATGGGGGAAGAGTGCACAAGGCCTCATCTGACTTCCCCACAGGGGATAACCTAGAGTGAGTGGAAATTGTAAGGCCCTTATTATCTTTGTTGTTCTAGTCTTACTTTGAAGTGCCCTTCCATAACCATATGTGGATGCTCTTCAAAAGGAGCAAACACTTTGTCCTCCCACAGCAGAGGTGATGGTTTCGCGGAAGAAAACAGGCTGGGGCCTCTGCAATTACAGATAATGTAAATATCACCATTCTGTGGCACAAAGGTAAAGAGCAGTGATAAGAAACACAGACATAATTCCCGGAGACTTCATTAGTCTGCTAGTAATGCTATTCAAACAGTGAATCCTTAACTTTAGTTAGCTGGAGTGAAGCTATTTAACCTTTTTGCAAGGAGAGGGTCTTTGTCCCAATTTCCTTGTGATGTGCTCTAGAAAACCTTGTGTCCAGGCACTAAGGAAGCAGCATCTGATTTGCACTAGGAATAACAATGACAGAAAGTAACTGTACAAGTTCTTTTCAGGTCATCCTGCTCCCTATGTAATTACAGAAATGAAATTGCTTTATGACTGTCCTCCAAACATCTCATTCTATGGCAGAAGTGGCTGGTTACTGGATTAACAGCTGTTTAGGCACACTCATGTTTGAAGTCCAAAGCAAAGGAAAACTTTTTTTAAGTCAGGAATACAACTATAAACACAAACCTAAACAAAGTAAATCACATCAGTAGAAGCTGATAACAGTGCTGAGAGCCTTAGATGATAATTATCCAAAGTCTTATTGCACTGCTGTGAGCTCTCAAGCAGTCCTCTTAATTGTTCCTGAATTCTGCAGCTGCTGCTGTTTTGAGTACAAGGAACCAGCTAAGCATGAGCCCTGCACCTTACTGTCAGGGAAGGCATCCTCAGCTTTGGGTTTTGTAGTGTTGTACTAGTTTAGAGGAAGCTAAGTATTTTCTTCATTTCTAAAAACTGATGTAAGAGGGAGAAAAAAGTTTCATGTTTTAATGATTGTAACTTTGTTGTTGCTTTTGGGCAAGATCAGGATTAAGGAAATAAAAAATATTGTTACTGTTCTTTCAGTGTAGCACCTTTGGCTTTTAAAGCCTCTCTTTTCAGTGACTGACTTGAGATTCATTTTAGTTCATTTTTTTCCAGAGCTTCTGGGCAACTGCAGCTTCCATAGCAATAGTATGAGATTTTAATGTCTTTCTCTGCAATGCACTTTCAATTCTTGAAGGCCTGTTAACCAGATGGCTCCCTAGATATTCTAGTTTCTTCTCTTATGGCAATTGCCATGGTATTGGAATACAGCACCTTGACTAACTTTCATTTGTAAAATGGAAAAGGAGGCATTGGATCTTGGAGTGCATCTACTTGGTGTAAGAAAGTGCTCTGTAGAGATAGGCAGTGTGCTGGAGTGAGAGTCTTTGTGGCAGAGTGCGTCAGTGTTAGCTCAAGTGCAGGATTGTGTGGCAGTGCTGATGTAGTACCACAGGCAGATGTAGGAGCTTAGCTGCCAAGCAAGATCCCTGCTGAACTAGCTGGACCAAGTCTGGTTCAGGAATTGATTCTTCTGGAGTAAGCTTGGGTGTTTCTTCCTGGCACATCATTTTGTGGCATTGCAGAGTCTGGAGATCAGACAGTACCACGATAGTTGTCAGGGCCACCCCTTCGGTGGTCTGGTCTCATTATCCTTTGAAATACAAATCTACCAGTCAGGATAAGGGCTACATTGCTTTTCAGTGTAAGACATCAATCCCTTCATTCAGAGCAGCCAGTGACTTAGGAGGGAAGTCCTAGGGCATGTAGTTGTTTCAGTATTGCTTAAAATATATATATATATGTTTCAGTATTGCTTAAAAACTTATCTGCAGAGATCAAAACCACAACAGGTGGTTTTAGTTTCTAGATTTGATGAATGTTGCTGAGGACCAGCCATGTTTCCCTTTACAGCACACTTACTGTTTAGCCCATAAAGAATTTCCCTGTTGTTCCTGCTGTATCATCTCTTGTGATCTCATTCACTTGTAGAGAGGTACTGGAGTCTCTCTCACTCTCTCTCTTTCAGTTTATAGAGGCAAGGGTAGCTGATTCCCCATGCATATACGTAAGAACTCCCCTTACCCCATCTAGCTCCTGTATGGGATATAGCCACCACTGTATGGTGATCGTACCAATTGCTCCAGGGCTGTTTGCTCCCACTTTTCTGTTGCGGTTGACGACACATGACAAACCTAATCGCACAAAACCAAACCCAGATTTTCTCAAGGGAAGTTCTGGTTGAAGACAGATGCTTTCTGGCTATGCTGTTCCTGATTGGTATACCCCTAACTCATTATGACTGTTTATTTATAGATTCTTACTCTTTCTCATCTTCTAAGATTGCATTTAGTTTCAGCTGCTGAAATAATTTTCCTGTGTCTGAGTAAACACAGAATTGGCCCCATTAAGCAGCAAACTGCTTTCTATTTCTCTGCCGTTCTGTACAATCCGGTCCATATCTCTGTAAAAAAATACAACCATCACTGCTGGTCAAAGCCTTGGTTACCTGGGTGTCTGGTAGCATGGTGCTGTTATTCCTGGCCTTTCCCAAGAGAAGGTTAGCATCACCCAAAATATGCAATAGCACTGTTACAATAGCTTTTGACCACATTGGACACCACAGTAAAAGTTGTTCACAAGGCTAAAAGTAGGCATTTATAAATGTAAGATATTATGGGTCATATCCTGAGATATGCTGAGCATTAGTGTGTAAAATTAAAGAAGCAATGCTCAGAAGCCCTCTAGCTCAGGCTCCCCCACCTCCAGTCATTTTTCTTGTGCAGTTTTTCAGTTACTATTTATTAGGTTCTACAACCATAGCTCTGTTTTAATTTCCATATACCCCTTCTTCTTCCTCCCTTGTCCATAACCTCTGAATGAAGCAGGGCCAGCAAAGGTTCACAGATCTGCCACTTCACTGCCCATTTCATCTTCTCCCTGAACGTTATGAGCATTCCTTTCAATCTTAGCATTCAGGCAGCAAGGTGAGATTGGGCTTTGAGGAACTGGCAAGGCTGGAAACCTTTGAAAGAATTCTCTGTGTCCCCCACCAACCAAAACAAACAGTCAAAAGAAAAGTATTCCCAACCTCCAGAACCAGCTGAAATCTGGGCTGGGCGTTCGTGCGGTTAGCTGTTTGCAAGTGGCCATTTTATGACAGGACACAACTGGGCAGTGTATTAACCCTTTCCTCGCCTGAATGGACAGTGTTAAATGTGCCTGTGCACATACTAAAAAGTGTTCTGGGCTGGCACAAGGGGACATGAGTAGAGGGTCTGTCTTTGGCAGAGCTGGAAAGGGTTAAATATTGCACCAACAAATCTCACAGACTGATTCTACAGGTATTCTGTGTTGGACAGATGGTGTATTTGTGCAATAACAATACAAACTAATTCCAAAGAATCCAAGTGTAAAGGTTGACTTCAAACTTCAAGCTTTTTAGAGAAATTGCTAAAGGTTTTTAAAAAGAGAAGTTACACTGGAATATGATTTGCATTTCAAGGGAGATTTTTTTGTGCTTAATTATCAATTTTTTTTTTTTCTTGTAATTCACATCAGTTCATGGTCTGGAGTAGAAGATACTCTTAGATGCATAATCTTCTATAAAAATAAAATGTTTACGTGTGGATATATATGTATATTGGTATATATCTCTATACATATGTGTATATATATATGTGTGCGTGTATATATATATTTATGTAACAAATATTTATGTAGAATATACTGTACATATACATCCACTCCTGAACTTGTACAGATTGTATATAAATATAAAATGGCCACATCTCTTTGCGTGTGTCTGTCCCCGGAAGGGTGGACTGATTGTTTTTGGATGTCTGCAGCTGTTACCTTGAAGGATGCAATTTCATCTTTCATTTATTTTTCCCCATCTAGACTGTATCAGGATAAACTGTAACGCCAGTAAGTTTTCCCTCAAGTTTCATTTTGTTCTCTTTATATATATATTAAAGTAAGTTTATTTTCTTTGTGGTTTTATAAGCTGTTTTTCTTTTCTTTCCTTTTTCTTGTTTCTTTTTTAAAAAAAAATCTTCTGACATTGAAGGGTTGGGTAGAATATGAAGCTGTGGGGAGAAGGGAAGACTTCACAGTGATTGTACGTGAAAATTTTGTGTTAGGTCTCTCCGAGGAGGAGATGAACTGTTTTTTCATAGCTTTGCAGAAGAACACCTGAAGAACCTGATGAGCTGATGTTATCTTTCGTTGGTAACCTGTTGTTTTTATGAAAACTTTTAAAGAGTCACATAAGAATAACAACAGGTACTGTATGCACTTCTCCACTACAAAATGTTATGCATGTTTAGAAACAAACAAACATAAAAACAAACCTCAATCTCTCATTTTATTTCAGAATGGTGACAGCCTGATATTTGTTCAAAGTCATTTTTATTTGAGTACAGAAGAAAGAGAATTAGATCTTTGTTTTTGAGGATATTATCAGAATTATATGAGAATCTTTAACATTGACTTTTACCACTCATTGGTTTCAGTCTATAAAAGAAAAGAAGGCTGTAGAAAGATGCTGATTGATGGGAAGACTGTATAAAAAATAATATTAAAAGATCATATCCAATTTTATACTTTGGCCAAACAAGATCTTTTCTGTTTGCTTCAAAGAACTCTTTGATGTTGCTGTAGACCTCAAACTAGAGTGCTTTTCCTAGAAAACAGAGCTCCCAGTGCAGTGCAAAGAAACTGGTGAAGGGACTAGAAAACTAGATTTCTGAAAAGTAGCTGAGGGAATAGGGGTTGTTTAGTTTGGAGGAGGAGAGGCTGAGGAGAGACCTCATCTCTTTCTGCAACTACCTTGAAAGCAAGTTGAAGTGAGATCCAGATCCAGCCTATGTGATCTGATGAGTTGATGTGTTTTTTTTTTTTTTTCCCCAGACTGTGGTCTTTTTTGTTTACCAATGATCCCTATCCAAGCTAGCAGAAAAATGAAAAGAAGCGTGTTGCAGCTCCAGAGGCAGAGCTTTCAAGCATAAGTGGAGTACCACACTACAGGGACAGTTGTAGCAGCACTGAGAGAACATTTTTGCAGAGCAGCTTCTTAACATATTTGCTATGGTTTGGTCTGAATGTGTGTTTCTGTATTGTTAGACAGCAGGCAGTGGTTTTGTTTTTTCTCTTTTTTTCCCCTATTCCATTTTGCTTCCCAAATCTGAAACATTCTTTATAGTTGCAGATTATAGATCAGTTTTCCCTCCTGGTCACTGCCAGCTGATTCAGATCCTACTTTTCAGAGAGGTGGAAGCAATTAGTTTCTTGGTCTTGGGAGGTGGAGCCTACAATCAGAGACTGATGGTAAAGCATTGACTGATCTGGGATTATTTTAGTTGTAAGACCTGATGTGCTACAGGAACTTGAGCATGTCGTAGCTTTGAGAACTGCATCCTTCTGCCCTGTTGTGGTGGGAGTTGTCCTGTATGGCTCAAAGCTTGGCAGTTCTTGCTGAATTCCTTTTGCTCTTCTAAGTTTGAATGCTGTATTTCAAGATGGAGTTGGCAATAGGAGAAAACATACTGAATCTCTGCTGAGATTGTCCGTTTTCACCCAGCAACAACAGAGGGATTTACATAAAAAATAGGATATTTTTCACATTCTTTTGATGCTCATCTACCCATAACTCTATCTAGACACTTGCACCATACTTCTTGTTTCTGTGTGTCATCTGAGCATCCATACCAGTTGCTCTGGTATCATCTGATGTTTTTGTCATCATCTTCAACTTCTAATGATAGTTTGCTATTAAAGGCTTGTCTATAGAAGACTGTTTTCAGGTGGGAAATCAGCTTTAGTAACAAGGGACAAAGGTCTGGTTTTCATGCAAAGCAAAACATAGCAGTAATTGGAATAAATATATATATTTTTTAAAAAAAAAAAAAAGAGACTCCTATAGTCAGATCAGTGGGAAAACAATCTGAATCCAATGTTTTTGTTAGTTTCCCCATAAGCATCAAAGCATCTTGAATCATTTTGCTTCCATGCATTTTTAATAGTTGAGGCTGCTGCATTTTTAAAGAGTCTTCCTCTGAAGGTTGATGATTATTTATTTATTTAAAAACACTTTGGATTTTCCTAATTTATTTTTTATGATACTTTGCTTAAAATGAACAACCCCTCTCCTATTCCCTCCAACACCTTGTTTCATTGCTGTGTTTTGCAGTGACTCAGGTCATCTGCCCTGCTTTCTGGAAGGAAACCTGCTGGGACTTGATTGATGGAAAACTAAATCCTTGCATGAATAAAATATGGTTAGGCAAGAATATAACACTGTAATCATTCTTGTAGGCACACTGACTTGTGTGTGGCACATTTACTTGTGCAGAAGGAATTATCAACATGCAGATAGGTTTGCCCAGTCTGTTGAAATGGGTAGAAGTCTTTTAAATTAACTTGATGAATAGGATTACCAGTCAGTTGAAGAAGTTCAGGTCAAGCAGTCACCACTGCTAACTGTATGGAGGGATCTGGTTCCTGGTTTTAAAACAAAGCTGTACTTTTGGGATCCCATGGAATTTGCTAGCTTACTAGCAAGATCACAGCAAACACTGAAGCTCATGCTATTTAGGAGGAATCCAGTATATTGTATCAGGTAAGCATTTAGTTTTCAATATATATTTGCTCTTAATTTTCTTTGGAAAGAGTAAGAGGTTTTTATTTGCATATCTTCAGCATATCATGTATTTGATGTAAAATACTGTTTTCCATAATTTCATTTCTTCTTATCCTAGCTTTGTTTTTCATCACTGTCATATCTCACAGTTCTGAAATGGAAGGCTGACATTGTGTCCTAAAAAAGGAACAGTTTTTACTTTCTCTGAATTTATTTTAGTACTCATTTCATTCCCTCCCTTCACTCTTGTAGTTTCCTAAACTGATCTTATCTGTTTCTGCAGACTGTCAGAGTTTGAATTTAGAGGGATGTAACAGTGCTTTTGCTTACACAGATGTAACTGAGCAGTAACTCTCTTTTCCTCTGAATGTAAAAGCAACACAACCAAAAATAGGATCAGTATCCCAAAATAGACTGTGAAGGTGCACTGAATGGTTCTTCAACATAGTGCAGACATTATGGATTGCAACATTTTGTTTGCTGGATTTATGGGAAAAATATGCATAGAATAAATGCTCTTTTATTTTTGCAAATGTATACTTTTTTTTTTTTTAAAATAGGATTTCCCAAAGAATGGTAGCTCTTTGATCCACCTCCTGTAAACTAGTTCTTGAAATACGAGGGTTGCTCTTAAAGTAGTCTGTTCTATTTTATTGTGTTGGCCCACAACATCAGAGTCAGATGTTGGTGGTATGGCAGTAGAGGTTGAACCTGCCCACCAGTATTCCATTACGTGTTGTTACTGTGTGACAGATGGCAGCAGAGGAGCAGTCTGACAGAATGGCATCTGACATGGGAGTGTGTTTGAAACAAAGGTGTGTCATGTAATTTCTCCACCTGAAAAAAAATGACACTCATTGACATTCATCAATGCTTGCTGAACATTTATGTAGACCAAACAGTGGATGTGAGCACAGTGAGGTGATGGGTGGTACATTTCAGCAGTGGCGACTGTGATAAGAAAGGCAAGCCACTTTCTGGACCGTGATCCAGATTTATTTGAGCGTGGCATGCAGTCTCTTGTTCAACATTGGCAAAAATGCATAGCTGATGGTGGTGACTGTGTTGAAGAACAGTGTTTTGTAACTGAGCATTTGCTCTATCAAGTAGTGTTTTGCTCTTTGTATCCGTTGTATTTTCCATGGAGAGAAATAGGAGGCCATTACTTTAGGAACAACCTATGCATATAGTTCACTTCAAAGAAATTTAAGGTTGTTGCGATAGTTTTATACTTTGTGTCATGCTGTCTGCTACTCTGTTTTTTCTTCAAATTTTTGATGATACCGATTTACTTTATTCCCTTTCTCAGTGACAAACTCCTCCTTCATATCTGTCCAGAAGAGATAGTTTTCAGCATTTTTCTAAATATTAAGTACAGAGGACAGGGCTGTGTATGCTACAGATTCACTAGCTTTGGGAGAGGTCTTCAGTTCGTGTTGTTTCTAGCATGTTCTTTGTATTCTTTTTCTTGATTCAGTTCTCTCTACTTCTCCCAAAACTTTTATGTGGCATAACATTAGTCACAGTCACATAGTTCGACACTGCCTTTATGGAAGATTTGCTCTTCCAAAAGCAGCAGCCTTTGAGACAGTGAATATTTCTGTCTTATTGCTTGTTATTTCGTAATGAGGCCTTTTCTTCTTAGTAAGGAAGCCTGCCATACAAGCCATTACCTATTTTCATGTGCCTCATGAAACCTCAGAAAATCCTGATTCTATTTTCTTAGCTGTTGCTAAAAGCAAAAATGGAAGAGGGTGAAAAATCACAGTCCCATCACTGCTAGCCAATTCTATGTTTACATGGTGTCCCACAGCACATTGTTTCAGATCCAGTCAATTTTGGAATGATCTTTAACAATAGAAGATAGCTTATTCTTCCTTTTCAGTTGCTATGCTTACTGTATTTAGATCCTTAATGCAATGTTAATGTTTCATTTAAATAAGTGCTACTGTAACTACATAAAATATGAACCTAAAATGATTAACTCTCTGGAAGAGGTTTAAAGGTTTTTTCTTTTTTTCTTTTTTCCCATCATCACAAGTAAATAGGAAGCCATACTAACTCTAATCTAATCAAAATGTTATAAAAACAAGTGCACTTATCTGATTCTTAGGGATGTTGCTGTCATTTTAATAAAAGCTTAATAGTACTCTAACATGAAAACATTATTTGGAAAGTGAAGAGGTGTGATTAAGCATACACGTCATGTTTGTGACTCTAGTATCTACTAATGCCATTTAAATGTTATCAGGAAGAAATGAATGCTTACACAGCCTGAAAAGTGACAAGTCATTAGTATGTCATATTGTAGTAGTGAAAGCAAATGTGGTGTCTGTCGCATCTGTTATAGCTTAGCTGGGAATGTTCTCGTTTTATAGAATTCTCAGGCTCAAGGTGCTGTTCTGGCCTTGTGCTGCTACTGCACTGTTAGCTAGGAAGAGAGCAAGCCTGTCTTCAGAAGACTTTTCCTTCAGACAGGTGATCAAACAGCAGCACTTTCAGATATTTTGCCAGATGGTTAACTATGAATTCTGTTTGGAAAATAAACCATGCTGGATCTAGCAGCCTGAGAGAGGCAGAGCTGCTGCTGCTTCGTGCTCCCAGGTCCAGCTATAGTAGCAAGGCTGAAGATGCATTCCCAGCAGGCACATGTAAATGGCCAGCCACACAGGTCACAGATAGGCACTCTGAGCACCCACATGAACATAGGCAGCACCAATGGCCTCATCCTGCTCCCATCTCTTGTTGAACAGGATGGAATTTAAGTAGTGAGATATGGACATATGTACAGTGTGAATGCAGGCAGCAGCTGAACTCAGATGCTTAGTCTGCGTGGTATCTGGCCCCTGGATCCCAGTGTCAGCAGCCTTTGGCATCTGGACATATGAAGCACCAAAGCCACAGCTCTGTTCCAGTTTCTGTTACAGATGCAGCTGGTCAGGACTTTGATGTCCACTGGGACATCACCTCCCTGTGCTCTTGTCCCTAGATATAGGAGGTGCTCTCATATCTAGAAGTGAACTGATAACATCTCACTCAGTGGTGGATACTGGGGCTGGTGGCTCTGCTGGGACAGCCCTGGGAGGGGTTGCAACAAGGTGCTCCATTTCAGGACTCCTTGGTTTGGGTTCTTGTCTGCTGTTGTGCACTGGGTTCCTCTGTCCTTGTGCAGATGGGACTCTGATGGGTGATGCCCCCATGGTGGGCCTGGATGTAGCCCAGCAAGATGTTGTCTGGGCTCCTGCTTCTGATGTGGGTGTCTCTCTTTGTGGATATGCAGATAATCTTTGTCACATCACCTAACAAATCTTTCTTCCTCATGGTAGCTAATAGAAAATCATAGAATCATAGAATCATAGAATGGCTTGGGTTGAAAAGGTCCTCAAAGATCATCGAGTCTCAACCCCCCTGCCAAGTGCAGGGCGCCAACCACTAGACCAGGCTGCCCAGAGCCACGTCCAGTCTGGCCTTGAATGCCTCCAGGGACGGGACATCCACATCCTCCCTGGGCAACCTGTTCCAGTGCGTCACCACCCTCTGTGTGAAAAACTTCCTCCTAATATCTAACCTAAATCTCCCCTGTCTCAGCTTAAAACCATTCCCCCTTGTCCTATCGCTATCCACCCTCGTGAACAATTGTTCCCCCTCCTGTTTATACGCTCCCTTCAAGTATTGGAAGGCCACAATGAGGTCTCCCCAGAGCCTTCTCTTCTGCAAACTAAAAATGAAGTATTTATTTTCAAACTTGCTTGATTCAAGTCTACTCCATGTCACCGGAGGGAAAAAACCTCTCGACTTAAGCTGGCAACTCAAAGGTTGCTTGGTACACAGTGAAGCAGTGCTCCTGAGTTTTTTTTTAAATGATATCAGCAAAATCCCTGCAGTTACCAATTTCGGTGAAGAGGACAAGTCCTTTTGGAGCTTTGTTCCACATGGGGATCTTCTACCTAGGTGAGAGGCAAAAGGTGGACAGCATATAAGAAGCTGCTGTGCTTTGTGGCTGTCTAGACAATATGTCTTCTGTAGATGAGATTACGTAATTAATTGCTAGAAAATCCACTTTGTTCTTTTATTCAATGAAAATTGGCACAAAACTGAGGACTCATGCTTTAGGATCTGTGAGGAAGAGAGTGTTTTGTATGTGATTAATTTTGTCTGAGAACAACAGAGAGAGCATCTCTAATGAGACTCTGGATAGTCAAAAAGAAAAGTAGACACTAATCAGCACAGGCTCTGCTTTCTGTGTTGGGTGCTACCTTTTCAGTAATTTTTAAGCCAAATCAGCGAGCCTTAATGTTCAGTGCATACTGGATAAGGAGTGACTGGTAAGGAGGCTCCAGTAATTTGTATTATTGGGTGCAGAATACTGCATGTAATGGATGAAAAGTTTTCACTGTGTCTTTAATCCTCCTCATCCAGGGCCATGAAGATCAAGGTTTTGCTATGGCATAATTCATTTTTGCAGTTGTTAAGTGCATTGATTGTATCACAAGGTGCCCGCATCCCAGATTATTTTACATCCGGGCTATGAATGCAAGGCAGTCCCATGTTTGTCAGACTTCAGTGAGCCCCAGCTCTTAGTTCACAGCGGTTAGCCTTCATCTTCAAGCGAATACTGTCATGTCCTTAGAAGGGCTCTAGTCTGATGCTTCCCTTCTGGTGCTCAGGGAGAGATCTTCAGCAGATCTTCAAAGGTCATCAGTTTGGAGAGACAGCACTGTTTAGAGCAGAGCTGGGTAGAATGCTTTCTGTGTTATTTTTAACTAAATTGGTGGGGTAGAACCTAATGAGAAAGAAAAATTAACCTTGGAAACTCAGCAATCATCTGTCAGGAATCAATGACCTGATTTTGGAAAACTGCTGTACCAGTTTACTGATTATTGTTCCCACCACAGGAGCTTTTCTTGACTCCTCTCCACTTCATGAAAGGTTGTTTTTGTGCTGTACTTTTTTATATACAGTTTTCAATTCCTGTAGCCTCTTCCATGGGATTACAGCTAAAATGAGAACTTTTGTATTGGGGGAAGAGTGGAAGCATTTGTACAAAGTCATTCTGTCAGTTACTAAGCTAGCTACTGATTCCTTAGTATTAAACATTTCATTTAAATATTGTAATCCTGAGTTTTATAACAGAGAGATCATGAACTAGGCAACAGTTGGGCATATATTTTTATTTTTATTTTTTTTCCGAAGGTGAAAGATGCCCTGAATGAACCTTAGGATAACTTGATAAAAAGTTCTTGGGTAAGAAAAATTTTTGCAGTCACGTGAGGATGCATTTTATTTTAATGCTGCATTAATTGGTTGCTTGTCAGCACTGTTTACTCTTACCTTTATTATTATTCTTATAATATGAATTTCCTTTGTCATGTCTGTTTAGGGAAAGCAGGAAGACTTGCTTCTTTCCTGTTGCCCTGTTTACAGAATCTCAACCGGAGTGTTTGGGGAAAAAAAGGCTTTGATAGAAAAACTTCTGTGTGTCTCAGTTTGCTATTTTTCCACTTTATTTGTATACATTTATTTGTGTTGCTTTCAGATCAGCTGTCATCACCTGAACTTGCCTCAGTGTTGTGGGTTAAGCCTGGTAGGTAGCTAAGCAGCATGCAGCTGCTTGTTCAGTCTTCCCTCTCAGGGTGGTGGAGAGAACTTGAAGAAAAAAAGCGAGAAAACTCATGGGCTGACATAAAGAGAATTAGAGAATTTAAGAAATTAAAAAAAAAAAAAAAAAAGAGGGAGGAAAAAAAACCTCCACAAAACAAAGGAAAGCAATAGCAATTTCTCACCACCGGGAAACCAATACCCTGAGCCAGTCCGTGAGCTCTAGTAGCCCCTGGCAAACTCTGCTCTCCACTAGTTTTATTGCTGAGCGAAATGGCATACTACATGGTATGGAATACCACTCTGGTCAGTTTGGGTCAGCTGTCCCAGCTGTGTTCCTTCCCAGCTTTTGGGCATGCCAGCTTACTTGCTGAGGCGAAGAAAAGTGAGAAAACAAAGGCCTTGGCACTGTGTAAACACTGTTCACCAACAGCAAAAACATTGGTGTGTTAGCACAGTTTTGGTCAGAAATACAAAGCTCAGCGCTATAAGTCTTGCTATGAAGAAAGCTAACTCCCAGTCAGAGCCAGTGCATGCAGAATGCAGCTGTAGCCCTCCAGGTTTGTAGATATCATGCTATTTGGCCTACAAAGTCATTGCTTTTGCTCCCTTAAATTGGAAGAGAAGACTAAAAGTGTCATCCATGCTCTCTAGATGTCAAATGTTTGACTGTTTCTTTTTTGTTGTTGTTGTTTCATTGATTTTTCTTTTCCTGCTCAAGACGCTGGATATGAGGAAACTTGCTCTGTGAGTGGCAGTATCAGGTAGTAGGATGTAGGCAGTATTAAATGTATTGCTTTCAGGATTAAGATGTGTCAAGCTGTTCGCTATCTTAAAATCAAACAATGACTGTATTAGGACAGAAATATTGGATACTGTTTACACAAATGAATAGTGAGAGGTCTGATAATGACACAAGTTGTCTCTCCATAATGAGGAGATTTGCCATGCACGACAGTCCTTGTGCCATGCTCCGTGACCCATCACATTACCCATGTTCTGCAGTGCACAGCTCTCTGGCTAAAGACACTGCTAGTAGAAAATTTCTGTCAGGGAGCACAGAACTGCAATTCCACGCAGGTGCTGGAGGTGTAAGGGATAAGTTTACTCTAAAAATATCCTCCCGTGCTCTGTGTTTGACCACTGATTTACCTGTAAAGAGCCATTCACAGGTGAGCTGTGGATTTACAGTTTCTCTGGGAAAGAAACACCTTAGAAATATTTACTGTGTGTGCAGGGACTGAGTGAGTGACAGAGAACAAGAACCCTTTTTGTCCCTGAGGGAGCCTCCCTTGGTTGAGCTGGTGCACTCTGGTGTGTAATGCATATAGGAAGATGGTGATTGCGTTGCTCTCACTTCTCAGAAAACATGCCATTAGCAAACATTTTGGCAGCTCTGTCTTCTTTCCTCATTGCATATCTTCTACTCTTCTTGTGAAAAGCTGATTCTTGAGATTTCAGGACCAAGGAAAAAGTTGTGGAATTCTTGCCTCTCCTGTGCAAAGGGAACACATTATGAGACTTCTGATACCTCAAGGAGCCTGGTAAAAATGCCACAGATGTGTTTTATCAGCAGTGAAGAATTTTTATATCATCATAAGCCATTTTCTAGCTAGTGAATTATGCAATATGCTGAACATTTTCAGTCTGAATGTGAGAAGTTAGGAAGCCTGAGAGAGGTTCTCAAATCATTTTCACAGTTAAATTTCTTTTGACTTGTATCACTTCAGTGGCTGCTGTATTAAACAGTCATGTGTGCACCCTTCATTATGGCAAAATAGATTTTCCTCCTGGTGGATTTCACAGTATCCAGGCCTGATCGGGAATGGGAGGCCAAATCACTGGGTAGAGTTCTAATCATCCAAGAGTATCTTGCTGTTTTGGTTTGCTTGTGAATGTGAAGTAGAGAATGACTGGCAAGTTTCAAGGGGAAAAAAAAAGAAAAAGGATCCTAATTAATTGTTAACACGAGAATAGGTTCAGATAAGTTTCATTGTATATTAAGAAACTATTAGCATGCCTACATCATTTGGTCTATTGTTTTCTGTTTCTCTCTTTTTTTGCAGGTAAGGACCATTTGAAATGGTTCAATCTGCTATTTAAAACTGATAGGGGAATGAAGAAATGTAGCCAGTATTGCTTTTGATCGTATCAGCATCTTTCAGATTGAGGGCTGTTGCCACCTCCACCAAACGACTACCATTTTTGGGACTTCCTGGTGAAAAATACTCCTGTGGTGCTCAAACATTTGAACACAGTTGCAGTCTAGCATGGAGCTTGTTCTTCACGAATTTTTGGAGTTTCATTATAGCTTCTAGAGCAGGAGCGGTAGTTGCTTTGATGTTCTTCTGCATGCAGAACCACAAAGATTTCTAAGTAAGTTTGGGAAATATCTCGCGTTTGATATCTCAACTTTAATACAAAAAACAAACAAGCAAAAAAAAAAAAAAAAAAAACGGAAGGGAAAAGCGTATTTGTAGATGACAACTCAGATTTGTGGAAGTCAGTATGCAGTTGACCAAATCATCTAATGGTAGTTACCACTGTAGTGTAACGGTAGTTGCATACAACACAATTATATTGCTGCTGTAGTGTGTTCTGCCAGTTCCATGCTTTGTTATAAGAACAGAAGTTGCTAATTTATTATGACAATTTAGATGAAGGGGAATACATATAAATAAATTGCTTCCTAAGATGACATTGTTATTGAAAGCAATGGCAATGAAATGTATCAGTTTTTACTACAGTCAAAACGTATGATAGTTTTTTCTCCCTGGTCACGCTTTGTGTTATTTCAAAGGTGTTAAAATGCAACAGAACAGAAAAAGCAGCATGAAAACGATGTGAAAACACAGATCTTTTTCATTTTGTATAGCTCTCATGCAGCTTGCTTTCCTGAAAGGGCTGAAAAGTTGCAAGTCCTCGTGGCTCTCCCTACAGGATCTCAAGCATCCAGCTTGACACAACCACTTAGTGGTGTTCGATGCAATTCCTCACCTGCAGGGTGACTCCTCCAGCAGCTCAGCGGCATTTTGCTGAGAATACTGTGTCCAGCAGAGCTGTGTTGAGAGTCATCCATGACCCCAGCTGTGAATGCCCACCCAGACTGCCCGTGTTAGTTCCCAGTTAAGCGAGTTTTCCTCTCTCTTTAGTCGCTACTGCGGAGGGGACTGAGCACCACCTCGTGGTGCAGCTGAAGATCATCTAGTCTGTTCTCAGTTTGCCTGCCGAGCAGCCTAAACACGTCTACAAAGCAGCGTGACGATCACTTTGTGTTTGTTTTGTGGTTTTTATGTTGCTTTTTCGCAGAAATGCTTTTCACACCCCTTCTGAAAGTGTTGGCGATATGCTCAGAGTGCTATGTGGAAGGTAACATAGAGGAAAGTTCTGTTCATTGGCAGAGCTGCGTAAAAAGATGTTGAATGCAAATAGGTTCTTGACATTAGCAGTGGGCTACTATATCAGTTATGCTCTGTAGGTAGTGAGAAACTGTTGCAAAGTGTGGACAGTGTCACAGGACAGTGCTAATCAGCACAGAAAACAGCTGCATGCTGTGCTTCCATGCAGTTAGTCTTTTTCCTCTCAGATAAAATGAACTGATGCTTTGGGGCTTAAGTGGTATGAACTGTCCAAGAGTGGAGACTGAGGGGGACTGCTCAGCCTCTGCCAGTTTGCAGCTTGACACTGCTGTTCTGTGTCTTGGACAGCTGCAACAAATCAGACCGTCTTCCACTGGGGAAGATGATGGAGCAGATCTTCCTGGAAGCTATTCTAAGGTATGTGGAAGAGAGGGAGGTGATCTGGGATAACCAGCATGGCTTCAGCAAGGAAAAGTCCTGCTGAACCAACTGTGTCACTTGTTATGATGATGTAACTGTGTCAGTGGACAAGGGAAGAGCCACTGATGTCATTCAGTAAGGCCTTTGACATGGTCCCCGTAACATCCTTCTCTCCACGCTGGAAAGAAAAGGATTTGATAGGTGGACTGTTTGATGGATGAGGAACTGGTTGCAAAATCATACCCAGAGAAAAGTGGTCATTGGCTCGATGTCTGGATAGAAATCGGTGACCAGTGGTGTCCCTTAGGTGTCAGCACTGGAACTGATGCTCTTTAATATCTTCATCAAGGGCAGTGACATTGGGATCAAGTGCACCCTCAGCAAGTTTGCAGATGACACCAAGCTGTATGGTGCAGCTGACACACTTGAGGGATGGGATGTGTCAACGGTTTATGGCCATTCAGAGAAACCTAGACAGGCTCAAGCAGTGGGCCTGGGTCAACTTCATGAGGTTCAACAAATGCAAGCAAGTGCAAGGTCTTGCATCTGGCTTGTGGCTTTTCTAATAAGAAAAGTGTGCGTGTATAAGTGTCACAGTTTTATGATTTTTTTTATTGGTATTCCACATCATAACATCATGTAGTGCACTGGGAGTTAAAGAGTTAATGCTCCAGTTCCATGGACTGCCGATTTTCTGGGTACCTGGTTCTCAGAAGAGAAGAACGACATACCCCAGAGAACTTTGTGTTCAGAGGGAAAGATAAAACTCCTTACAAGTCACAAGACTCTCTTTTTTGCTGTCTAGGAGTGCGTGTTCCCCAGTCGTTTGGCCTCAGTTTTAAAGTGAGGCCTTTGGTCTTGGACACTCTCTCTCTCTTTTTTTTTTTTTAATTTATTAGCCTCAATTCCAATTATATTGTATTATATTGTGTTATCTTGCATTCTGATATCATACTTAGTAAATTAACTTTCTTCCTCAGATCGTTGCTGCTGTTCTGGTTTTAGACCCATCTCCTTACCCTTCCCCGTTTTCCCGAGGTGTGAGTATGTGGGTCCCTTGCCCCATTAGTCACAGAACTGGTCCAAAGTGTCCCATAAACCCTCAACACCTCCGCTCTCCCCCCCGCACTTTTTCGGGCCTTTGGGCCTGCTGTCCCCCTGTCATGGACACAGATAGATATAGAGATAACTTCGTGACAATAAGTGTGCCCAAAATGTCCTTAGTAAAATATATTATATAGAATAGCTGCAGAAAAGTTTAACACCTTCTGATATTGGAAGCTTCACAGTATATGAAACTGTTGTCTTTTCTAAAAATTCATATAAATACATGGATAATCTATTGCAGTACGATCAGCCTAGAATGAATTTGGGGCAGTTAAGAGGTAAGTAGGATAGGAAAAGGGGGCAAATATTTAATAAACTCATCTATAAGAAAAACCATGAGTAATATTTGTATAGATGATACTTAGGACTCATAACAGTTTAGGCGAGAATTCAGAAAAGGGGTTACAATGTTTAAGTACTGAAATGCCTTGGTTTAAGGTGAAAACCTTAAAAGCACATTAACCCAAACTTGATCATAATGGAGTGTAGCAGTCACATGTGCGTACAGAGACTGTTAAAAGTGGAGGGTAGCGCTTGGAAAGCATGATGTTACGTTAAACCAAACCCTCAAGTGAAGGCACTTAAATCTGAGACATAATGAGTAGGAGTAATTAAGCGAATACAGAAGTCTTAGGCTAATATTAAAATTGCATCTACTGTTCATTTTATAACCAAAACAATGGCTTGAAACCTCTAAAAGATCTTGTGCTTTGCTTTACCATTGTCTGAGTTCGGTCAAGGTAAATGTGAGAAATCTGTTTGTTTTACCACCTCACGAACAGTGACTCTGAAGTGGGTCTTCTGCTTTCGTGATTGCTGAAACCACATTACTCAATAGTCAACTCCATTTGTCAGTTAAGACATTCTTTTCTACTTAAGATGTAATTTGCAGAGGTAGGGAGCACAGTCGGCTCCTGTTTACTTTGACAAGGTTTTAGAAACTCAGCGTTGGTGAAGAATCAAATCGTAAGGCTCTTGTCCTTAAGAGGTCTGCTGGCCAGTACTAAGGGGAAGTTTTCAGAACTGTAAATATGACAAGTGAGAGATACTGTTTTGCTTTTTCCTGTTATGAAGTAAATGAGGTATTTGCAAGTCTCCCAAGACAGATCATGTTTTCATGTGGGCAAATGGGTAGAGGTTTTTATCTAAGTAGAATGCAATGTACCTAATAGATTCTGTTTTCCCACGGGATTTAATTGCCATGGCCTGAAAAATTAATTAGTCTGAGAAGATTGAGGGTCTCAGTTACATTGTTTTAAATCCAAAAAAGTGTATATTCGCTTGTTACAGATTTACCTCTGGAGATCAACATAATGTTTATATTTAACAACTAGATAGAAATGCGTTTTCTTGTGAGACTTTTACTTTCACTTTTTCTGATTGGGCCAGAAATGTAACAAAAACATCCTTTGCCTTCTGGGGCTGCAAAGGAAGGGCATGTAGAACTGCAATTACGATAAATTAAAGAAGGGATGTACAGTAAGATACTTTATCATCTCCCTTTTTGGGTGGGAATGGTAGCTTTATCTGCCATCGGGCAAGGTAATACATTATTTCATTTAGGCATCTTTTGTCACAGCAAAAAAAGGATATTTGGTTTTATTTTATAGTGAGATGAAATTAAAAATCATTTCTTAGGAATTCTTAGGTATATTTTCATCTTTGGAGTATTATTTTATGCCGATGATTTAGTCCTTAGGAGACTGCAGTAGTTGTGGTATTGCTATCCCCGTAGAATTACCGAAGGGTGGAGCATGAAGTCATCTTATGCAGAAGCAGTAGCAGTGATGTTATAGGCTTTTGGCCCTGCCCTTACACAGCACCATTATGTGAGCACTTTTCACACTGAGGGGAAGCTTTGTTGTGGCTATTCAAGTCTGCTGCTACTTGACAATTAAAGTCTGAGTGCAGTGGAAGATTATACATTCTTACTTACTGTGCTATCTTATTGCACAGGTATTGGAGGCATCCAACTTGTACTTGTGTAAAATGAGCTTGGGAATTTATTTCCAGTGCAGTTTTAGGAAATTTGCAGGCTGCATACTGACTGAAGGGAAGATGCTTTACTGCTTTTCAGACTACAGATGTAATTGAAATTGAAGTGTTTTGGGTAAAACAGTACCCATTGACTGTGAACACTATTAATTGTAGAAATATTGGAATAAAAGTCATCAAATTCTACCTCAGATAACCACAGTTCCAGGGCTCTTATGTCCACGAAAGTCCTGAAACTTCAATAGATCTAGTATAAAACCTGGGTTTTTGTGAGTGAATAGGAAACGAGAATCTAAGAAGAGATTTCCCAAGGGCATTGAAACCAAATCTCAAGATGAGCTTTTTCTAAAGAAAAATGATCTGAAGCACTAATAAACTTGTAAGCATATGGTTTCCACGGCTACAGATACAGAATTGAAACAAAACCAGGCCTCGTTCCCTAGGCTTCAAAGATTGTAGCGAAATCTCAAAGTGAAAATCTCAGAAAGGAAAATTAAATGTTACTGAGGGTCCTGCACTTCTTTTTGCAAGCTCTGAGAATTCTCTCTGTGGCTCTATAAGATCTCCACAATGGATAGTGACTGCATCTAGCATCCCAAATATCACTCCCCCATCCTACCTTGCTTCCAGTGTGTTGTACAATGACCAGCTCTTACATGTTCACAAACAGGAGAGACCATAATGTTTGTATTAAGAAAGGATGAAGATGTTTAGAAAATCAGTTTAGGTAGGTGAACCAATTCACATCAAGAAACCTGATATCTGTTCTAAAATCAGAGAGGTACCAATATGTTGACATAATGTGTATGTAGTCCAGCCTGGCTTTGATAAAAACATTTTTATGCTCTCCTCTGATTTCAAGTTATGTGCCTCTGTTCTGGACACAGAAAATCCTAGTTTCAGTTCTTGCTGGTGAGAATGGTATCCATGTGTAAGCAACCATATATTTTTACAGGATGACTTGGAGACAGAATCTGCGCTGAAGATTTCATTATCCAAATGGGTACAGGAATAAAAGGCACAGAGAGTGTACATGGGCCTTTACATTTGGCCTAGTTATTAAATTTAGTCAGCATTTTAGTCTGTAGAGACTCAATCTGTCTGCAGTGAGTTGAGAGGCCTAAGCTATTCTAGAGTATAGTTTGGAGTTGCGAGCAAAGTCAGTGGGCAATTCAGAACCACCTGCACCTTCTGGCTGATCATCATTGCTGTGACATTTCTCATTGAGAAATGGATAGATTTCTCAAATTGCTATCACACAAGATCCTCCAGATGATATTAATTATTATATAGTAATTATTGATATAATTATTGTGTCTGCAGTATTCTGCGGTGACAAGACTTTGGACAGGTAATTTATTTACGTGTAGTTCAACTTCCCAGTAATGTGTAGCTAATGGTAGGCACCTGCATGCCAGAAGGCTTCAGGATCTGAATTCACAAATGTCTGTAATGGTTCTGATATCATCACTTCAAAGATACTGTGCAAACAAATTCAGTATTTATGAAAGAATAATGAATTCCCACTTATTACCCACCACGTTACAGTAATAAACTTCTGTAAAGTGCAGTGTTTTCTGAATATTAAAGGCCAGGTTGTCCTGCTGTTGCAGTTCAATGGAATCAGGGCAAGCAAAAATTTCCCTCTTATCTGTGGCAATTAATTTCTTGAAAGAAATCAGTATGTATGGGATAAGTGTTATTTTTTTTATGAGGTTATTTAAATACAGTAACATTTGTTTGATATAAAATGGCATGCTTACAAACAGTAAAAGAAGAGATAGTCTAAACTGAAGTGAAGAAAATGACCTTAAATGAACAGAAAGAAATGGACGTATTTACAAGAATGAAATGTATTGTGTTCTATCCAAAAATGATCAAATCTCACAATGATACGTGAGAACATCATTAGCAGTTTTCTCCTTTCTTCTCCTCCAAATTGCCAGCATTTCTAGATAGTTTCCATAACAGCATATTGAAAAAGATATCTGTGTTTCTTACACCTCTGCCTATGTCATCAGAAACAGTGAGAAATGATAGGCCTGCTCCTTGAATAAAAATGAAACAAATGCTCAGCCTCTTATACCAACAATAACTGGACTGTTCTAAACATGGTTAGTATGTACTGTTTTATAGGCTTGGGATTTATGCACCGTACTTCATACTTGGTCGTAATTTCCATAAAAATGACAGAATAATTAGGGCAGAATAACGAGATTATTGTTAATAAGTGATACTGCTCTTGCACATGATTATATGTCTCACTGTTCTGGATGGCCGAAAAATCTGCAGACTGTGTAACAGGTTACTTTCTTTGTTATATTGCCCCTGTGTGTTTTGCTTCTTTCATTGTTACACATTGGAATGATAGTTACCTTATGTTCATTGCACGCTCTGATCTTGCTCTGAGCATCTTAATGCTTCTTTGCAGCACTAAGTTTTAAAACTTAGCATTTTGCTGCTGCTGAATTAATATTTAATTTAAACTGTTAGAGTCTGCAAAAGCTGAAGTTTGCTTAGTTGGCCTTCTCAATACTACTTAAAGCTTATTCTCTTGGTGATCATGCTTATTTTACTATGCTGCCTGTATATAACACTGTTCTTATTTTTGCTATAGTAGGCAATATGTGATAGAGCATAATCAATTTATATAGATGTGAGGGTTTTCTTGTGTTTGTTATTGTTCTGAGCCAGGTTTTGAGCATTACTTGAGAACAGCAGAAGGGAAATTGAGTTATGTTTGTAAACATTTCAGTGGGATTAGTTGCTGCAGGAAGTAGTACTTACCAATATACTATGACAAGATAAAATTTGCTTGTATCCAAACAACAAAAAAATTAACCTATACATAAAGTCCAAGTGAAGTTGCTAACTGTGCCAGAGCAGTAGTGAAATCTACATTATGATCTGTTTACCCTGTGAAAGGGTCTGCTGAGTTTTACATCAGTGCAGTTTCCTGTTGGTTTATGTAGTGGGTAATGTTATTTCAGCTGTGACTGAATGCCATTTCAGGTGTCTTTCTTCTTCACACTCAGGGAAACATCCAGAATTGCATCTTTTCCTTTCCCTGGCAACCAGCATGAGATCAATGAAACACCACTACCATTGAACCTCACAGTTCTGTTGGGTTCTCATCTTGGAATGTTCTATGACAATGAAGTGTATTCTTCCTGTCATTTCCTTTTGAAGTAATAATTATGGTGTGTTTATACATGAATGAGCACATGATTATTGATTCTGTATATACACTCAAGATGTTACTGGTTTTAACTCTATCACGACTGGCATTTGATTACACACACAAACAGATATATATGCTTGTGTGTGTGCATAACCACATACATATATGTATAAATGTATATGTACATATACAGTGCTTAACACCACCCATATAATGAGAATCTGATCCTTCTTCTTCCTGGGACAAAAAAGGCAGTATTCCTTTTGAATTTGTATCAGGACCACAGTAATCATTATGTGCCTCCTTTATGAAAGTATAAAATGTGTTATTGGATGAGGTTTGAAAAGATATGGCATCTTAGCTAGGTAAAAGAGGCATGGAGGCAGTGCAGAGAAAAATAGCATATATCAGAAGAGACTAAATTATGTGTGAGAAGATGGAAGGAGATTGAAAAGAAACAGTTAAAAAATGAGAAACGAAGGTGGAAGGTCTAAAAATAAGAACGAAACCATAGTTTTGAGGAGGTCAATTTCAAATATCTAAAAGTGGAGAGCAATCAGTTTTTCACACAATCTTTAAAAGAGTCGGGGAATATCAGAGATAGATGAGATTGGAGGGTGATCTGGTCGTGAGAATAAAACACTCTTGGTCTTTTTTTTTTTTTTTTTTTTTGAGTAAATAAGTTCTCAAATCAGAAAAGAGAGAGAATAAGGACTTGCACTTCTAATCTGTGTGTATAATACGTAACGTGACAAACTTGCTTTCAAATTGTCTCAGCTCGGTCTCAACCTGTTTTGGAGCCCCCCATGTACCTTGAGAATAATTGTTCTCCTCCCTTCTGTAAATAACCCCGAAGAATAGCCAAGCTCTGGCAGCTGCTGCTTTCATCTGAACATACAAAGCCGTAAGGCAGCAGCTTTGGAATATAAAAGAGGGAATCGTACTCAAAAACACAGCATGTGTGTGTGCATGTAATTTTCAGTGTAGATTGGAGTGATTTTTCTTTACCTCCTGACTCTTGGGAGAAATTTAGTCTTTAGAATTTTTCTACTGCAATTGCTAAACGCTCTTTTGTGCAGCGTATGCATGTACAGTGAGTGCAACTATCAGTTGACATATTGATTTTAATGGATCTGCATGTTTTTGTGTCTTCTCAAAATCTATCTTTTGAGGCAGTTGTTCATTTGGTCTTTCAGGCTGTCTAATCTCTCTATGATTTTATTGATTTGTTCGTGCCAATGATAGAGGAAAAATGCCATTTTAGCTACTCCATAAGTAACTAGAACAAGAAAACTGAGTTCACATATCCTGTCTTTTCAAAACAGGATTAAGAATGTATCTCTACTCTTACTGAAACCATTTCCAAGAAAACCTAAGGTTTTTTTTCTTGTTTTGGGGTGGTGTTTTTTTTATTTTTATTATGTATTTTTAAATGATCATGGGGCATTGCGTATCTCACCAACTCTCAGGAAGGGTGTTAGAATTGATGAATGAGAGCTTTTTGCCATGACATGAGCCTCTTGAGATTTATTAAATCACAAGGAACTGTTTCATTAATTCTTCTGAAGCAAGAAGCTGTGCTTGTAGTGGCTGACCCAGGCTTGTTTTGTTTCAGTCTCTTGCATGCTAAGGTTGATTTTGTTTTTCCTTGCCTACTCACCTGACTCAGTCCTGCAAAATTTTTCACAGGGATGCAGGAGTGCTAAGAGTGCAGGAGTACATCTTGAATTGCAATGTTATTTTTGAAACGTTTTGTTTCAAAGACACTGCTCTAAATGCTTTAGGTTGGATTATTGCTTTTCCTGGAAAAGGCTGTGGGAGGGAAGTGTTAGCTAGGAGATTGGTTCTTCAGAAGTAATGCAGCAGTAATTAGTCAAAGTTTTCATTGGGAATGAGTATTTATTAGCCTAGATTAAAATAAACACGAGGTTTATAATCTATGTCTGTCACTGCTCACTGAAGAAGCACTTGGCTTCTTCTGTATCTTCAGCAGCTCTTTCCTTAAGCAGACATGCAAATTAGACTGAAATTGTCAGTGAAGTTCAAGCTCTATCTCTGTTGGGGAACTTAAGATGAAAATTGGGCTGCTGATGCAAAGAACCAAGTGCTGGCATTGCACGTATGTAAAGTCACATGAAAAGACAAGTGTTGTGGAGTCCCAGTGAACATAAGGACAGGTATGGTTCCTTTAGCTAGACCATCCAGTATTATTATTGTCCTGCAAACCCTCTCAGATGCAGCATGATCTGATACAGGACTGACAGTTCAATGACTGTTTGTACCCAGTGCCCTTTCCCCAAGTCTTTGCTTTCAGTCATTCAAAGGAGACTACCCTCTTCAGTAGTAACAAGAAGGAATTTTGCTTTCTTCTTAATAGAAATGACAAAATAGTCTGGTACTTACTCTCTGAACCATCATTTTAATTTTTTTATTCTTGCTACTGTTGTTCCTTCTCAACTAGGCATGCAGCTGGTATGCAGCTGTGGGGGTCCTGCACTCATCCATGAGTTCAGCCCACAATTGAACCCTGGACATGGAGGGGTTTTGGTGTTTCCATGCTTCACAGACAGTTCCCCTTTTAAAGCAGTTATTCTCAGGACTAGTAACAGCATGAAGACCGTGCCTACTGGCTTGTAGATCTAGCCAGTACTTTATCCCAAAAATGCTCCTGAGAATTTTTAATAGCAGGCAGATTTCATGAGCCAAATTGTCTACTCAATCCATATGCTCTTCTAGTGCAGGGACACATCGAGTCAAATCTGAAGTGTGAGGGAGCAGGATGTCCTAGGTGGTTTTTCGGACAGGCTTAGGTGTTCAAAACTGGCGTTTAGCTTTTGACATATATGACCTTAGAAGCATTGAACATAGCACATCTCTTGTCAAAGATGGGAGCTGCATATGCTAGAAAACCAAACCCACATTTCTGAAAATGTTTGTTCTTTGTCAAATCTCCTGTCAAGGCAGAACATCGTGGCATTTTATTTTTAATTTATTCAACATTCTCTAGATGCTGTAAATGAAAGATTAGAAGGTTGTAATTTAAATATTCAGTGTCAGTATGTAACAAAGAGCCAGATTCCTGCTCAGAATAAATATTTTTTAGCAGCAGTAGTTCAGCTTGTGTATTATTTTTTCAGTATTCATAGAGATGGGAAGATGCTGACAGATATCACGGTTTGGTTTTTAGCAGACAGCAGAGTGCAGAAACTGTCACCAGGTGAACTATTACAATGAGTGAAGAAAGCAGTGTTAGATCTGTCGAGTTGGAAGGAGATTCTTGTGGACTTTTGAACTGCAGCAGGTGGCCAACCGGTCCCCTTTAGTGCTACATACCATGAGACTTTCTGTTTGTACAGTACTTGAGAATTCTTGGTTTGAGAGAAACATCAAGACAAAAACAATTAGTGAATGGCAGAATTGTATTTTCCCAACTAGATCTCTTCTTTTGGTGCAAAATGAATCTAATTCATTGCATTAATCTCTGATGACTCAAAAATCACGTGGTCGACAGTAGGATCCAAGTATTTTGAAGGAAATAATTCTCACTTTCTCTATGGAGAAACTGGAGGAAGGTGAATACCTTTTGAGTGAGGGATACTCTGGCATTCTTCCATCTTGACTTCTTTATCCAGAATCAAAGCTGCGAGGCCTCCTTCTAGCAATATTATTCACTGAATGTTACTAGAGAGCCGTGATTCACATGCTGGCTGTATGGGAACTGCTGAGTCACGGCCTGAACCACCAATTGAGCACCTGGAGGAAAGACCCAGTCAGCCCTGGGAGCACAGGTGAAGGCAATTCACATGTGTCACCAGAAGGTGTGGAGCCTGGCTCCACCCCTCTTAGGCTTCATTTAAGGGCTGACTGCCAGTAAGGGAGGATCTCTTTCTGGAGATCCCTTCTTGGTGGAAGCTTTTCCCTGCAAACCCAGAATCTTCTGATCTGGGTGAGCAATTTGCTTTCTTTCCCTTGTAGCACCTTGCTATTGTGCTGGTACTTCCACCTCTTTTGTAACGCCTTTTCCATTGTGTTTGTCCTTCTGATTGCTACACTGGCTAACACTGAATTCTTAACAATGTTGCCCTTATGGGGCAGTGTGACTAATAATAGGACTTAAATTCAGATGTTATGCTTTGAAGCTGGTTTTAAATGGTTAGTTAATTTAGCTTTTTAGTTACATTTTAAAATCATGGTAACAGTGGAGCAAATGCAATGCCCTAGGAGGGCTGAGGCAATGGCCCACAGAAATGGTACAATCCACTTCTACACCAGACATCTCATGAACAACATAAGCTTTCCTCTGAGTCATAACACTTAGGCACTGCATTGTCTAACATTGTCTATTTTCCTATATATTATGTTCACTACCTTTTCAGGCATTATTATCATCTGCTTTGCGTCATACATTTTGAGGCCAGAAGACATGATTATAATCCATCCTGACCTCCCAACTGACATGAGACTTAGTAATCTCTGCTTGTAACTGCCCTTTGAGCTATGAAATATGTGTTTAGAAACACATCAAATCTGAATGCATCACTGACTTCAGCACATTTGTCTTAAAATACGTGTCTTTAAGATCATAAGAAACATTTACCAGCTACAAATGAAGTCCAGGTTCTTGAAGTCCTCTGTTTTTTTGTCTGTTTTTTTTTTCTTTTTTTCCTCAGAAACACTAACTACCAGACCCATTCCCAGTGATGAAAATAAGGCCTATCTCCTTCCCAACTTGGCTGACATTATTGGGTCTTCCAGTAGTATTACTGAAATAGCACAAAGTGAAGGGGAGGCAGAGCAGGGTGAACATGATTTGGCACTATGTGTATGGACAGTCCTACCACAGAGGTGGTCTGGTTGATACTGGTAGGGCAGTGAAGCTATCCACTTGCAACCCTAGCACCAATTGCTATCCTTGCAGCTGGAAAAGTAGATTGTCTTTCTAAAGCAATCCACCTGTGTCTGTTTGGTTGGAGACCTTTCCCTCCCAGTTCTGTGGCAGCATGCCTGCCATGCAGGTGCTGGCAATTTTTTTTTCTGTCTCTCTCCTTGGGAGATGGTTGGCTACACAAGATCTTGCAATAGCTTCTACCAGGTCTCTGCTTCATGATGTTCTTCTGTTTTTTCTCCTCATGTCTTGAATAGTAGCAGTACCATAACCATTCCAGCGTGTCCCATTGCCAAAGCTTTTACAGGCTGGGGCCTTCCAGCTGTCACTATTGCATCTCTGTTCTTACAATCCCTAGTAAATGCTGTGTTTTAATACTTTCCTCACCAGTTAAGTATCAGGTAGACAAGGCCAACAGGTGCAGCTTACGAAGCCCTGAAGTTCAGCTGGATCTGGGGCAGTGAAGGAACAGGGTGGTGCAGGGGCAGCAGCTGAGGAGAGTTGTGCTGATGAGGCAGCTGTCTGTCTGGGGTCTCTGTATGTTCAGAGGAAGGCCCTGGTCCTTTTCCTGACTGTGGGGTTTGTCTCTAGTGCCATATTCTTCCTCCTGGCTGTGGGATTTGTCTTTCCTGCGGTGGAGCTGTGTGCAGCAATAGGTGAGTGGGGGTGGAGGGGGGCTTCTGCCTGGCTCAGCCCTGCTTTGCAGGGAGCACAGTGCTTGGGAGTGGCTTTCCTTGTTTGTGCAGCCTTTTCTACTATGTTTTTCCCCCTGGGGGAATTTAAATTGTAGTATAAGTGAGTCTGAGGGAGGACATGTTGATGATTTATCATTTAGGTAGCTGTTGCTTCAGATAAAATCTTCCTTCCAAAATGGAAATCTTGCTGCCCATTGAAAGCTCAAAAGAGGGCTGGGAAATCTGTTCCAGCTTTCCTCCAAATGCTGGAAAAGCAAAGAACTTCTCAGGACCAGTGGCAGAGCAGAGAACAGAAGTGGGGCTTTCAAGTCTATCCCGATAACTCTAGCCTGTCCTGTGATACTGTTATAAGAAACCTTTAATAGTATAGCATGCCATGCAGATAAGGTGTGGTATTTACTTGTGGAGTCTAAAGATAAGCTTATTTCCTTAAGCTCCAGTACTGCATTTCAGAGATGTGTTTGTAGTTACTTGTCTTGGGTGTAACTGAATGTTCTCTCGCAGCACTCACAACTGAATTAATTAGGGTGTCCCAGGGAGTGCAAGGCTCTCTAGGTCTCCATTACTCTTCTGTCTCAATATCCCACTGCTGCTTTTTTTTTTTTAAACCATTTGTGTGCGTTTGACTTATCAGAAAGGTTTGTCTCTGAGTTAGCATGAGAAGGCTGCCCTGCTTCTTATGTCTTGTGATGCAAGCTGATAGCACTGGAACTGCTGTATCATAGTGCACATGAAGATTTTCGATTTACTGGAGGCATGCAGCTGAGGTAATGCTTTGTAAGTTTTTCCTCATATTAGTTGAAATGGATGCTTTTTGGCCTTCTTTTTTTTTTCTTTATTTCAGAAGGCCAATTGAAAAGAGGCAGCCCTTCCTCAGAGCTGTGAATAAGAAGTCAATGCTGTCTTTTCCCTTTCTCTTGTTATTTGTTTCAGTGGGGAAGGCAATAAGCAGAGAGACTCAGTGGAAATGACTTTTCCTGACTCCCATCCTCTTATTGTAGTAAGAAAGACATAAAGAAATCTCGCTCCTTTACTCTATGATGCCTATACAAGGAAAAATAGTTTTAAAGAAGTCACGTTATCTGGTATGCCTCACTGGCAAAGACAGTGAAGCTAAGAAATACTGAAAAAAAGATTTAGTTGCTTACATGAATAGTAGGAATAGCTACAAATGGGATGTGAAATCTGCTTTATGATTTTTGGGACAGACTCTCACTGGTTAGCACTCTGGAAGACATCTTATTCTCCAGGTGCCCTCTATGTATGCTGACTTTGGTGACCTGTGAAATAAGGAATTTGTGAGCTGTGAACAATGTATGAAATTACTAACTATAAAAGATCAAAATTAATAGATCAGATTTCTGAAAGTGAGGAATAGAAAAAGAATTGAAGGAGAAAATCATTAATTTTTGTCTTTTGTGTTGAAGTTCAAGAATCTGTCTTAAAGAACTCCAATGTAAATTTCAGTGTTTGCTAAGGAGGGACCCTACCTGCCCTCACCATTTACTGATGGTGAGTGGCTATTCTTGTTCAGTGCTTTCCCATTTATGGCAAATAATGAATAGCTGGCTTCTGTTGTAGGTACTCTTCCTTGAAAGTGTAACTGGCTACCTGCTTTCAGGGAGCAAGGACTCTTGTATGCATGTACTGTGACTAGAACAGCCTAATGCCAACTGTGATAGTGGGTTTGTGTGTGGAAGACTAGAGCAATTTATGTATGTGTCTTTAGTAACTGATTATAATATCTTCTAATCACTCAGTTGCTCTGTTGACGCTGGTGATCTGTTTCTTGGTACAACTGACTCTTTTTGTGTGTGTGTGTTGTAATTAAGTTTTCGTTCAGGAGGCGTGAAAAAGTTGATATTTGGTAGCATTCAGAGTTCATGCCACAGAGGAAGCTTTTAATGTATGCATTGGTGGCCATGAAGTATTTGGGGTGCCAGTGTTCCTCCTTCTCCTAACTTGGATGCCCAAGACTTATTTCTATGGAAAACTCAATAACACATAGTGTTACATTTGTCAGTGTCTGAGTTATTTGAAGAGAGTCGGTCTGGGGTCTGTGGTTATAAAACCACAAGCTTTCTTCATAGCATTCAAGAAATGCTTTGTATTTTCCTCAGCATTATCTGGTTGAGATGATGAGATGATACAAGTATTATGTAGTACAATATTGAGATTAATTATGAGTAGTGTAGCTTATGAAAGTCTTTTTGTGGCTTTTCTTTTTTTCTTTGTGCATGACACTAATGTGCTACAAAGAGTCTTTGGAAAAGGGTGAGGAAATAGGAATGAGTTTAATTTGGTAGTTTCAGTGCAGGCAATTGAAAAGGGAAGCTATACGAATCATAGTTTTTTTTCTTTATAAATAAAAGAATAAACTTTTCCATGATTAAGTTTAAAGTTTGTGGGAGGAATTATTGAACTACATGAAAGGAATATTTTGCTACAGAGCATGAGTGATGAAGGTTTTAAGTTAACACTTTTAGTATGGGCAAAACAAAGGTAAGCAGCAAACATTACTCTATTTGGGAAAATAGAAGTTGATTATCTCGGTAGTTCAGTGTCAATGAGCAGGAAGTGTGTGTGCAAGTGTAGTGTGAAATGTAAATATATTTTAAAGCCTTCACGGACTAAGTAATTGCTACAAAAGCATATTTTAGAGATGGAACTACTGATATGCAAAACAACTTATGATTTGTAGTAAAACCCAGAATATTGAAATTAACCTGAAATATTGTTTAACAGCTCTTGCATTTGAGGAAGATGGTAGATGGCAGACTGATGGATGCCTTTTATATATGCACTGTTTTCTAATTTGATCAAGAGCATGAAAGATATAATGGATGTTGTGTTAATAGGAGGTAAAGGACACAGCTATTTAAATGCGTAGATGAACCAAAACACTGATAGTGGTGTGTCACTGATAGTGACAGTGGTGCAGGCAGATCAAACAAACTAAATTTGTTTGAATAACAGGTGAGGTAGGCTCATCTCAGTAATTGACTCAATTTACCCTGTGGCAAACTCACGCTTCTAGGGATAAAGAGCATTGCTCACTTTCATAGCAGTGATTCCAAAAAGGAGCTGGAACTTGTTTAGCCAGTTGATCATATGCTCCCTCTAATTTTATAGATAATAGAACTTGGAAATACTAGTTGTGAAATATCCAGGAAGAGTCATTGTCATTACCTTGCAGGTGACACTGGAAACCGTTAGCATAGTAAAGACTTCAGTTTTTTTCCCTTGCAGCAAGAGTAGCACTCCCCTGTAAATTGGAGAGTTCAGAAAATGGCTACAAAAATGTTGAGATCTTACTACCTAAGGAGGTGTACTTCAGGAGTTTAGTAACTTATGTAGTGAGATTAAGAAAACTCAGTCTGTAGAGCTTATAAAAGTGGCAGTTAAAAGAGGACTTGACGACAACCTATAAATACTTATTTGGGAAAGAGATCTCCGATTGTAGGCTTTTTCTTGATCTTTTGGGAACAGAAAATGTATAATGAGGGTTGATACCTGGAAATGGAAGCTAAGCAAATTGAGACTTAAAATAAGGAGCCCATCTTTAACGGTTTGGGTAATTAATCACTGGAACATTTTTTCTAGTTGAATAGTAGATTTCCCATCACCTGAAGTCTCTAAATCAGGACTGAATGCCTCTCTAAGAGATAAGTCTACCTCAAACTGGAGTTATATTCTTAGTGTACAAATCACTGGTTGAAGTGCTGTGGTCTGTGTTATGCAGGAGGTCAGTGCATAGGATCATAATACTCATTCTGCCCTGAAAAATGTATTAATTTCTTTCTGGCTCATCTGGAACTGACCTTGTTCAAATTTGGTGATTTTATGTGTAAATGGATGATTGATATTTACCTCCCTGAAGATACAAGACCTTGGTTAATAGTTTTTTAAAAAGCGTGAAGGCTGCAGAAATACTGTCAGAAGAATATATAAAGTAGATATCATGGTCTCTTTGCTGGCAGGGCAGTACGTGTGCCCTGAAGCTGCAGGAAATGGTGTGTGTGGACCTGGTACACTACTGCCTAGCCATGCCAGGTACACAGCAGTGCTTGTCCTGGAAGCTCCTGTAGCACAGCCTGGTTGTGGGAATGCTCAGCATCATCTGGAGATGAACATAGTCCCTCTGGCCATGTCTCCCTCAACAGGCTGATTACTAGTTCCAATTATAGTTTAGCAATGTTAATGGTACTTATGAGTAATGCTGGGAGTTTGCTAACAAGCAGGCGGCAGCCAAGGCTGAAAAGCAGTTTGACATAAGTTTTGAGTGACTGAACATGGAGACTTTCTTTCCACTTTGGCTGCATGTCTGTAATGGTAAGTACTGGAAAGTAAGACTTCTTGTGTTAGGGCCCAGTGTTTTCTGACAGTAGGAAAGGTTGTAATTCTCCCTCCTGATGGTATTAAACTATAATTTGTCATCTTAGAGCAATAGTGAATGAATAAGTGATAGTAGGCTATGAGTGGTGTGCCCTTGTGGCGTTTAAACACTGCTCATGTCTTGCAGGAAGGAAATCAAGTTGTCAGGAGGTGCTTTAAGTCAGTCTGTGTCAGTGTGTAATGTTTAAGATCACTCTAGCAAGGCAGAGACAGGTTTAAAGACTGGCATAGCTCCTTCCAGCTTCAGCTGCTGCTGTTCTCACTTAAAATTCACCAGCAGTATTTCAGATATAGAAAACAGCGACTGGTTTTAGTAGTAACTTTCTATATTCTGTTTTTCCAATAAATAATGCTGGAAAAAAAATAGCAGTTGTTTGATCTTTAACAAGCTTTTAATATTTGTGATCGCAGTGTTGCTCCGTACATCACACACACCACAAAATGGCCTTTCACCCAACTGAGAAACAGTTCAATTTACATTCAGAAATTAAAACACAGCCTCTCCTGTGCCAAAAATTGGATTAGCAACGCAGAAGACTGCATTTCCAGTGCAGAAGAAAAAAGGGTATCATTAGTCTATGTGCTGCTCTTGTGCCTCTGTAAGTCCTGAATTTCATTTTGGAGCAAATACTTAGGTTCTTCCATAATCCTTTCCAAATCTGGCACTCCTTTGGTGCCCAAAACTTACTGATCAGTACTGCTCCCTCTTTACTTGGCAGTGGGTCTCTGTCAAGTGCTTTTGGATTTGACCGAGATGAAAAGGGTGCTGTGTGGACTTAAACTGCTTCTGTTACTTTTCTTCAAATGAGATTGCTTAAAACAAAAGGGTGTTTGGGGATTGGAAGGCTTGGATCTTAGTGTTGTGCTTCTTCTTACAGCAATTTGGATGTGTGCAGTGGGAGTAGGAGTCTTGTACACTAGACTGCTGAACAGCATGAGCCATCTGCGGAAGGATGAAATCCTCATGATACTTAAATATCTTAATCCCCTCTCATGCAGTGGAGAAAGAATCCATCATAGCTACATGTCTACTGACAAATGGAGTGAAGAGAAATATTTTTCTTAGGACATTTGGGTAGAGGTGATACATATTGGATTTTATTTTTAGAGCAAAACTTGCTGAAAACAAAGGTCAGAGTGATGGATGTTTTGACACCTAGTCATTTTGTTACTTTGGCTTTTAGGTCTAACTGACCCCTTCTCTAAAACATTGTCAAGATTTTTTTTATTAGCTTTATTTTATGCTCAACTTTTTTTGACGTTTATGGTTTTTCATTTGGGAGCATTTGAAATAGGGTGGGAATGCAAGCTCCACTTAGCTGGGCTATATCTAAGCCAAATGGGAGTTTTCTGCTGTCAGCACTCTATTAATCAGTAACTGGACAATTCTTTCTAATGACAGCATTGTGCTGTTTTGCATCTTACACAACTTCATTCATTTGAGGTTCTCCTCAGCTGCAAGGTTATCTAAATAAACTATTTACAAGTGTAGGTGCTCTCCAGATCTTCCTGGTTTTCCTGCTATTTTCTGGGACATGGCATTGCTTCTTCCAAACTTCTGTCTCATCAACCAGAATCTTCTCCAGAAGTGTGGATGACAGCTTTCATGTTCCCGATATTATAGACAGGAGATGCAGAGGTGAGCCATTCAGTTGAGCTTTACTATTACTTTATGTAGCCAAGCCACACTGGGGGATGGGAGGTGATGTGGATGTTTGGATGCTCTGTGGGTTTGGTGGACAGTTCAGAATCGAACAGGCAGCAAACAAGTGCTTTTATGTTAAAACATGCATCTCTCGTGGGAGTTTTGAATAGCAGAATAAAGATGACTATGATGACAGGAAGATAAAGCTAATTGATGTGCTAAACAGAGCTGCTGCAGAAACCAGCCTTTGCAGATCTGTTGAAGAAAGAAGAATAATCATTTAAATGAAGCAAAATAATTTTTTGAAAAAGCAAAACCAGGCCCAAATCATATAAGATGAAAAGCTAAGGAGTAGGATGGGTTCATATGAAGTCTGAGTATTTTTTTCCAATCTTATTGAATTATTTACCATAAATCTGATGCTCTAAAAATGGTTTTGCTTTATTGAGTGAATATTTTAAGAGCCTTGGTATTCTGCTGCCCTCTCCCACCAAGTGTTTAGTTTAGCAAAGTGAATTTGTGAAACATCTTAAAGATGCTGATTTTGCATCTCTGGAGAAGTATTAGAGGGGAAATGTTTTCAGCTTTCCTGTTATACATAGGAGTTCAGTATGTTCATACTTCTACTTTTCTGTAATGGTCAGCCTTCCAGTAGAGATTTAGGAGAAAGCCAGATGGATGCTGTGTCACTGTCATACTGTAATGCTCTTACTCAGTAACATTTATACTTACAAAAAGAGAAAAGAGGAGACTGCAAGTAACTTAAGCAAGTGCATCAAGGGAACAGTCTTTGAAGGGCTCTGCATATATTTGAACACTTCAGTAACACAAAATAATTGGCCTCCTCATCTTTGCTTTAACTGTTTTCAGTTTTTGTTTTGTTCTTTCTACCACTCTCTTCCAGTGGAGGCTCAGTATTGTTCAGTGCAACTTTATTGGTATTCGTTTTGGGACTTTTTTGTCATTTTGATACTTTGGTAATGCTCATGACTTATGCAGTGTTTATATTCCTCTTTTCTTTAGATTATTTTTCTAGTGTTTATCAGCCACTGTTTGACACTTCTGAGTGTGTGGAGAACATGGCTGCTGTGCAGTGTTGAAACACTTCTACAGACTGTTTTTCTCCAGTGCCTGTGTGCCACAGTCCAAGTGACAGCTTTTACTGTGAAGATGCATCTTGGTCCTTACACCCCGCACGTTTGGAAATTAATCTTAGTTGATGCTTTATGAAGCGATGCATTTCTGTCATTTTGTCTTATTCTTCATAACAATCCAAGTCAGTGCATCTTCCTACAGCTGTTCTACAGTTAAGTATTTCTGACTATTGTTTCTGTCTTAACTGTTCTAGGCAGTTTCTTACAGGTGAAAGTTCTATCTGTTTCCGTTTTCCCTCGTTTCTTTTGTTGTTTTTTTTCTTTAATGCTTTTTCTTCAAGGTACATCCCCATAAAGAGCTGTGAATCTTGCTCAGTGCACTGATGGGTGGTGTCCCTTCTACATGCACTTGTGAACGGCTTCTAAAGGCTGAACACAGTTTTCCCAGGGGGTCCATGCTAGGGAGTCCTTTTCTAAGCCTTCACATAATTCTACAGTTCTTGTTTTCGGTAAATATTCTGCAAATAGCTATTGTTACTCTGTGAACCTGTGTCTTGGATGCATAAAGCCAGTCTTTTATTTCTTGGCAAAACTTAAGTTTCTGGTAGCCGTTACTATTTCTGAACAGCAGACTTGTATGGGTAAACTCTCAGAATTATGGACTCATAAGAGAGGAAGACATATCTGGTGTCTAAGCAAAAGGTCAGAAAATAAAGCTTCTGATTTCTGTTTAGCTCAAGAAGTACATCAGAATTTACATGCCTCTTAGGACCTCTCATTTTCCTGTTCTATAAAATGGAAATGATTATGTTTTTCATTAATATTTATTTGAGCTGCTCTTAGGGGAGGATTTACAGAAATACAAAATATTGTTGATACATTTTGAATCTTGGTAAATAAATGAAAGAGGAAATTAACTGAAACCAATCTTTGCTTTTAAGCTTATTTATAATTTTGAAGCTGACATGTACGCTGCTGATAGGAGAAAGTTTTCTTCAAAGCACTTTGATTGATTTTCCTTTATGTCATCCTCCATGAAGCCTTTCAGTATTACATGGTTGATGTACATTGCGATGAATGCTGCTGTACATTGCTTTGGATGTACTGCCTTTAAAGTAATGTAACTTATTGAAAAGGCAGCTAATAAGAGGGGTCATCCTATCGGTGTAGGGACAGTAGGGATGTTTTGCTCCAACACTAGATTTTGTGGTTAATTGTGTGAGATGTGTAACATTATTAATAACGGCTTCTTAACAGTGTAGCTGAGTATTGTGCATGGACCTTGTGAGAAAGAGCTCGAGAGCTTCTGTAGGCTCAAAGATTCAGAGAGGTTGTGTGTATGCTGCAGAAAGGAGAGGAGTACTTCTTTGGTGAACATCTGGCCTGCAGTTGACCAATGCAAAACGGGAACTTTGACAGTCTGTGGAAAACTATATAGGAAAAGCCTGGGGATTTTAGATTATTATCTTTATGGTATTTTGGATGTCTTTGGAGGAAAAAGCATGAAATTAAAGGTTTGTGATTCAATTAGTCTATTTGTTGTCTTAAATGGAGCACATTTTGGACACAGTGTGCATATAATCAGGCATAACTAGTGGTAGAAGAACAGGCTATTTTTTGTCCAGTATAATTTTACTTATTTTATTGACTTTTTTTCTGATGGTTTTATTGTTTCATGTGTAGTTGTGCAATTCTATGAAAACATTAAAATGATAAACATCTAAGTATTTGTAGCCTAGAAGTTTTGGGTTAGCATTTCCTGAGCAATACTTTCAATGATTTTGTGTGAGGAAAATATTGTAAATTTTAGTTGTCACAAGTAGTATCATTTGGTCTGAGCCCTGCCTGTTCTGTTATTAAGAACAGACAGCAGTACTTATGAATTGAATCATAGCATGGTTTGAGTTGGAAGAGATCTTAAAACTTATCTAGTCCAACTCATCTGCTATGGGCAAGGACAGGATTCACTTCCCATAGTGGGCTTTTCCAAATTATACTGCTTTTATACTAGATATTAGTCAACTTTGACACCTTGCTCTTCCATAGTAGTAATTTGTGATTTTATAGACCCTGGATAGTGCTGTTGCTGTTAGTCTTGCCCATTTCTCTTATGTCATTATCCCAAGCTAATATTATGAGGTTGGATGCATGAGGGATCTCATGGTGTTCCAGCATGCTGCCTGCGAAATGCCTGTCTTATGATTCAAAGTGTTTTTTTTTTTTTGAAAGCCTCAAAAGACCCTGAAGGAAGTAGTAGCATTTAGTTCTACTGTGTTTTCACATTTTAATGTAGCTGTAGCTCATAGAATTACTGATAACAGAGTATGTAAATATGAGTCACATCTCAGTTTTATTCTACCCTGTGTCACTTGCTGGGAGGGAGCATGGACAAATAATTCGATTAAAATGGTGAAAATTTATTTGATTTTGAAAGTCAGTTCTAAATCTTCTACACCTACCTCTGGGAGCTGCTGAGGACCTGGGCTTCAGTGAAGTAATGGGGTGTTTGGTGATGCTGAAAGTCAGGAACATTACAAACAGACAAACCACTTAAAACGAAGTCATGAAGTACTTGACAAAATATTAGATTTTATTAGAAAGTTTGTCTGTTAATCTATCTCTTTATTATTTTTCCTGACCTTAGAACAGTGGATGTTTGGAGGAGTCGATGCATATCTGTCTATTATTTTTGAACAGAATGTGCAATGCATATGCAAAGTAACTCTTGGTTAAAATAAACAGAGCTTCTATACTGCAAATATCCACTTGATAACCAAGACTGTAATGCATGGAGATTAGCTTATTTCACTAACATAATAGCTGTCATAGGAAGTTAAGACCAAGGCAGATGGAAACGTTTTTGAATTTGGAATTTCACCTGTTCCACTGCTGAATAGATAAGCTCAATTTTGACTGTTACATTGCATTAGAAGAGCTCTGAAGTATACACTAGTTTAAACAGTAATGGTGGAACAGCAACTGTTCTTACGCTATAGAGTTAAAGGTACTTGAAAAGTGTAGTTAGTATGTAAGGCAGAGGTTATCTTGTAAGAAAAACTGTTTAAGGAAGCACAGGCTCGTTGTTAGGATCCTCATCTATCAGAAAATTTGCTGTTATAACTTGTTTTGGTAGAAGTCTCTTCTCTCTCGTAACTAGTGACAGGACGAGGGGGAATGGCCTCAAGTTGCGCCAGGGGAGATTTAGGCTGGACATTAGGAAACACTACTTTTCTGAAAGAGTGGTCAGGCGCTGGAATGGGCTGCCTGGGGAGGTGGTTGAGTCACTGTCCCTGGAGGTGTTCAAGAAACATTTAGATATAGTGTTGAGAGACATGGTTTAGTGGGGTTATTGGTGGTAGGTAGATGGTTGGACTGGATGATCTTGTAGGTCTTTTCCAACCTAGCTAATTCTATGATTCTATGATAAGTCATATATTCAAACCCATACCCAGCGTACTCCCCCGCTGCAGTCCCCTGGCCCTATATCCCTCTACTAATGTGCAGTCTTTCAGGATTTATTGCAGATCTTTCCCCGACTGTATGCATTTAACATGGAAACAGAACCTGCAAAGGCCTCTGAAATCATGTGGCTTGATTCCCTTCTTTCTGGGGTTGAGATGCTATGTATGAGGAGATGAAACTGAAGCCCCATTAGCACAACTTCAACATCACTTGGGTTTCTGGTGGTTGTGCTAGCCAGAAAGGCTATTTTACAAATGCACAGAGAACATATTATTTGGTTAGCTGTTGAAATTCCATCTGATAAGCCAAAGTTATCTCAGCCTGCATGCTATCCCAATAAATTGCTAACGGAGAGCCAAGGCGGATGTTTAATCACTAAAAGGTTGTAAGATGCATTAAACAGCTCGAGTTGAGCTGCCTAGAATGAAAAAATACACAACTGTTCTAATACTTTAAAAGTACCTATGAGAGACACCTTCCATATGTCAACAGTTCTGGCTCTGAAAGCAGTCACTGTATCCCTTATGCTTATCTTGTATATTAAGGCTGGTAAATTGAGATGTGTTTTCGGGGGCTTACTACACTCTGGGTCACTAATGTTTTCCCAGCTGCCACTTAATTTATTTTGAATCAATCTCTCAAATAGGCAGCTTTGGAACTTTTGTTTATGCAGGTGTAGAATAGGCTCCATCTTTTTGATTGCATCTTCCATGATTAATGTAGGATATTCCATGATAATGATCCTCTGACTTGCTGAACTACATAGGCATTTGAGTTTCAGTATCCAGAGTTACGCATTTATTGTTCATGTGAGAGGGACTTTTTTCCTTGCAGTTCTTCAGCAGACATGGTTTTGAACAGTATTTAAAAGTGACATTCATCAAATTGAACTAGATTTTTTCTGTGCTATTACTGTTAACCCACTGATCTGTATGAAGCTAGAGACATTTAACACATACAGCACAACTACTTCAGTTTTCTGACCCCAGAAAAGAAGTACAAAGTGCATGCATGTGACAGATACATAGCACTGAAGATTTGTTAGTAGAATCTGTCTTCAGTAATAAATCTTGAAGTCTTTTTCAACAGTTGTCCTTCTGCTTCCCTTATGTTTTTGCTAATGTTATACTCAATGGAAGAGTGTTTTCTGTGACTCAGATTCACTTGTGTTTTTTCTCTGCCCTTTGCTCTGGTCCACCAGAGAACTGTAGGTGAAAGATTTTTTTTTTAAGTATATGTATGGCAATACATCTTTTCCCTAATGGTTATATTTTTTCTTCTTCTGGTAATTTTGAATTACGTAAGTATTTATTTACCTGATTGTCTCTCACCTCCATTTTGATCTGAACCCATTTAACTGAAAGGAACTTGAAAAGTTTTGTTTCAGTGTCTGCCTGAGGTTTAAATTATGCATTTCATGGTTTAAAACTTTGAAGTAGTTATTTTCTTTTCATCTACAGGTTAAAAGGATCCAGCAGGGATTGTCTTCCTATTACTTTAGGATTTCAAGAGCTCTGTTTACTTTTAACACACTTGGGTTTACAGAACAACACTATGTAGTGGAGAAATGCATACGAGTAATTATGTCAATTGCGATCTGCTCTATACAATTCTTCTGTGATGCTATGTGATTTAAATGTCATTATGTGTCTGGAAAAGGATGGGAAGTTGTTGTTGTTGTTCATTTCTGTTTGCTGCTTACAGCGGTTTTTATGACTGGTTTTGCTCATAAACAGGTGTTTAGACCATTCCTTTGACTAAGGGATACAGCTTGTGCTGCTGTGAATTAATTTATCTTGCATGTCTGAGTAGCTTGGATTTCTTTTGTTTTCACTTTAAAATAAAAAAATATAAAAAACCTCAGCAGCTGGGAGCCTTGCTGCTGTCTTGGTAAGTTATGCTTGGAGAAACTATGCATTTGCAATGAGACATAATATGTTAATAAAGATTGTTGTGGTTATCTGTTGGCATGATCTTCCAGTTAAAGTCTCATTTTACTCTGGTTCCTACTCATTCCACTTGAATGAACTTTCCCCTTTCCTCTACTTTGGTTAGAAGTCCTATGCCTGTTTCCATGTTATACTCCTGAAGCTGATCTGTGGTAGCTGATGGAGGAATGAATGTATGCACCGAAAGTAGGTATATGTTCAGTTATATTACATAGTGAAAATTTAAATAACTCTGCATAAAATGCTTCTGAAAAACATCAGCAGGTGGTGCTTCTGGAAAAGGTGAGTTATCTAACCCTCTTCTACCCACTCCCATTCTCCTCTTGCTCATCTGGAAGTAAGGAGTATGTATCTGGTGTAAATCACCTGTAGAATAACAGCATGTATAAGTGAATGGAAGCCTCAAAAGGGCTTGTTGAGTCCTGTAAAGCTTTCAAAGTCGTTTTCTGTATGTATTTCATTTAAAAATTACTGACCTCTGCTGCATTTGTTCCTAGTTAGTTATTCAGAGACTGGAAAAGCAGAAAGTTTTAAATCCAGTTACTATGTCATTTCACATACAATCCAGAAGACATAATTTCTACTTTAAAGCAACAACAAAAAGCAGTGAATATGCAAATGTAAAGAAAAGTGGAAGCCAATTCTGCTTTGCATGGAGTATTGCTAAGGATGTGGGGTGTTATGGCTGCAGCTGAATAATTTAGAAAAAAACAGGACTTTCACTGAGTGATCTTGTTATTTTGAAAAATTACAGGGAAAGAAAATGACCGACAGTTACTGATCTGCTGGGCAACAAAGTAGCTGTTAATCCACAGGCTATAGCAAACAACCCATTCTCCTGGACATAGGGTACCTTTAAAACATCTTTTGTAAGCTGGCTTTTTTGTTTTGTTGTACTGCTGTGAGTTGTTTATTGTGGGTTTTTTTTGAGACATCAATTTTAAGATATTATCCTTACTTTAACTACCTCTCAAAGGAAGAAATGTGTTGGGAGGAGCATGTGCTTTGTTGAAAAGCCTTCTTTTACGCCTCATTTCCACCAAAGTGCATTAAAAATATATCTGGTTTGGTCACTTCTTTTAAAAAAATATATATATCCATTGAATTATGATAACTGAAGAGAAATGACAATCTCAAAGTAGTTGGGGTTGGAAAGAACCTCTAGAGATCGTCTTGCTGAATTTGACTGCTCAGGGAGGGTCAGCTTGAGCTGGTTACCAAGGACTTTGTCCAGCTGAATTTTCAGTGTCTCCAAGGATGAAAATGCCATAACCTTTCTGAACAACCTGTTCCCATGTTTGAACACCCTCCCAGTAAATCCCAATTCTTTTTTCCTTTTTTTCTTCTTGTGTTCAGATGGAATTTCTGTTTGTGCCCTTTTCCTCTCATGCTTTCTAAGGGCACTTGTGAGGAGAGTTTGGCTTAGACTTCTTTACTCCCCTCCATCAGATATTTATCCACCTGCTCCAAGCCTTCTCAAGCTAGATGGTCTCATCTCAGTCGTGAAAGGTACTCCAGTCTTTGAATCATATTCATAGCCCTTTGTTGAGCTTACTCCAGTAGCTCTACATCTCTCTAGTACTGGGGAGCCCAGAACAGGACGCAGCATTTCATGTGTGACCTCACCAGTGCTGAGTGGAGTGGAAGGATCATCTCTGTTGACTTACTGGCAACATTTTCTTTCATGCAGACCAGGAGACCTTCAGTGCTGCCAGGACATGTTGATCGTTTGTGCTGTGCTTGGTGTTCCTCAGGACCCCAAGGTACTTCTGAGCCAAACTACTGGAGTGAAACAACTGGAAAGAACCCACTAATACCTGTGATTATTCCCTCCCTGTTGAAGAACTTGACATTTACCACTGTGGAACTTCCTGCTGTTCCTGTCAGCCCAGTTCTCTTGCCTGTCCAGGTCTCTCTGAACTGCAGCATGCCCACCTGATGTAACATCCACTCATCCCTGCTTTTGTCACCTGTTCCACTGATGTGTACACTCTATCCCAGCATCCAGATCATCAGTGGAGATGCTGAACAGGGCTGGTCCCAGTATAAACCCTTGTGACTTGTCCTCAAAATAGCCTTGTACCACCATCAAGAACCCTTAGACCTGGTTGTTCAGACAGCCCACCTCACTGTGCACCTATCGAAAATGTTCTCTGTCAGCTTGTCAGTGAGGTTGTCATGGGAGATAATGTTAAACACCTTACTAAAGCCAAGCTAAACAAAATCTATTGCTCACCCACTAAGCTTGTCACCTTATCACCTCAAAGGTAAGAGGTTATCAGGTTGGTCAGGAATGGCATCCCCTTTATCAGTCCATGCTGATGCCTTCTGATCAGCAGGACCTTCTTACTCTTCACATGTTTTTCAGGATTAATTGCTGTGTTACCGCTGTAGGGATTGACAGACCTGTAGTTCTCCTAGCCTCCCTTCTTCCCTTGAACAAAGTAGTCTCAAGGCAGTAGTACTCTGCTGTCTTCAAGAACATCTTCATGCACGAGGACCTTTCAAAAATAGTAGAGTGTCCCTGTAATGGTATCAGCTTGTGAATGCAACCGATCAGATCCCGTTTGTGTCTTGTTTACGTGCTCTTTAAGCACTTTAAAGGAAACCTTCCTTGTGGTCACTGGGGGCCTGGAACTTCTGAAGGCCAATCTTGCCAATCAAGATGATAAGAGCATAAATACTTCACCTTCTTTCTTCGATGTCCTTTGTTACAAGGTCAGAAGTGGAAAAACCTTTTTTCCTTTTTAAATGATAAATGGATTAACACAAGGAATGCTGAACATCTGAGTGTAATTCCTAGTATATGACCTAGGGGCCTGAAGAATCAATTCTATTATCTCTTCTGTTATCTCTGTTAGAGAAAGGAAGAGTCACTCAGCTTTCTAACAGTGAAGTAATTTCAGCCTTTTGCTGTATCTTGTACTAGAGTCATGCAGGGATACACTAGGACTTGCAGCCTTCCTCCTTTCTGTAGTTTATGTAGAGCAGGGGCTGATTTTTTTTTTTAGTAACGTTATATCTAATCCAGGAAAAATGCTGAGATAGTGCTACTTCAGTTTTAATTCTTTTGTTGCACATTTAGTCTGCAAGCGAAGCTTTTCTCCTTGCATATTGGTTGTCTTGCTTCCAACAAGTATGTTGGAATCCATGTTCCTAGTGGATGTCCATGTCTTTTGGTTACTGAAAACAATTTACCAGTACTTGGTGGTTAACTTCACATCACACAAATGCTAGACACAAAATTTACTTTGGATGCATTGATCATAGGGGACAGGCAAGAGGTCGAATACACTTGTGCCTCTGGAAGAAACTGTGGCAGAAGACTATTGGAGAAGGAAAACTGAACACGAGGCTAAAATATATGTAATTTCTTAGATTTGATGTTGCGTGAAAGTGTTAATTAAAAAATGAAACAAACAAAAACAAAACAAACCCCTACAACTCACCAAGCAACCAAAAAAAAAAAAATTAAAACCCAAGCAAAAAAAAACCCCTTGATGTTCTGTTAAGTTTATTTTTTCACAGCCTCTTCAGTTTTTATTTTTCTTTCCATTTCACAGCGCTATGGGTTTTTAAATGTGTTTTTTTTTTTTCATTGAAACATAAAGAACTAGAAAGGGCTTTTTATTCTCTGCCCTTTTTCTACCTTCAGAAGAAGGAAGTAGAAGGGGAAAATAATCTGTTGGAGGCCATGGTAATCAAAATTGTTCTTTGGAAAAGTGTTATAGGTTTCACTTTAAACACGGGAGGAGAAAAGATGGAGAAAAATCCACTTCAAGTCTCCAGCTAGTTATTAGAGTATAAATATGCACAGCAATTTGGGCTTTGATGCTAAAACTGGTGGTGTCTGGGAGAGTGAAGACATTTAAAAGCATAGTGTTTTTTATTGTTTTGGTCTTGCTGTAGCTAGAAGAACAAATTTCCAGCTGCTTTAAATTCCTACTACCTGGGGAGGGGAGAGAGAATGGAAAATCCTGACCAATTTTAGAGCTACTTAGCACTTCTAGTTTCTGTGAACTTAATTTGCTTCTACAAATACTTAGTTCTTGATTTCTGAAAAACTGAGATTGTTGCTAGCTAAGAATTTCATTTTGATGTTTCATGCTTGGGAATAATGTAACACAAAAATATGAAAAAGCTTTTCAAATTTTAAAACTGTAACTATCATTAGAAAGTAAGGAAGGATCAAAGTATTTAAAATAATGGTACAGAAAATGTAACTTTATGAAACCAAGAAAAAATCTAATAAAATTCTGATAAAAAGTGAAAGATACAATATACATGATTGCTAAAATAAGATATTCAGCACAATTTAATTACACTGTTGTAGTCATTCAGGCTGAGGATTTATTGATGTTTGAAAGCTGTCATGGTTTTATGATTTTTGGTTATTGGTATTCCACATCATACCATCATGTAGCGTATGTACCTGGTTCTCAGAAGAGAAGTAGTACTACATTCCCCAGAGGACTTTGCAACCCTGTTACCATTTTCCAGTCAAAGTGAAAGGTAAAAACTCGCAGATCATGAGACCTGTCCCTCTTCTCGTTCCGTCTCTCATCCCGGCAGCATCTTGTTCCCCAGCCGTCTCACCATCCGTTTTAGAGTAAGACCTACCTTAACTTTGGACACTCTCTCTCATTTTATTGGATTTATTAGCTTAAACTGTAATTATATTGTATTGTGTTATTTTGTATTCTGATATCTTATTTAGTAAATTAGTTTGTTCCTCCTCAGATTGTTGCCACTGTTTTGCTCTCAGGCCTATCTCCTTACCCTTTTTCCCTTTTCCCTTTCCCGGGGCCTAGCTCCGTGGGTCCCCTGCCCCATTCGTCACGGAACTGGGCTGAACCTGCCCTTAAAACGTTGACAGAAAGCTTTAGTCTTTTACGTAGTTTATTAGTTTGTTTTTGACATCATAGAAGTTTGAGGGAAGTCAACCTCTAGCAAAAGTTGAATAGAGACCTGATGTGGAGAACAGAATGCGCCGGTCCTGCTTGGTGGAGTTTCCTATAGCAACGCCAGTGGCAATGACTGCAGTCAAAAATAATATACTGGATTAAGAGCATGAGAGCTTGTTCGTTAATTGCGATCTGACTACAGGTATGATGCAGAATCTACTTGTACTTAATGTTTGTAGCTCATATTCACTGCTATTACACTTTGTAATGAGGTGTTTCTCTCCGTTTGATGCAACCAATATTTCTCCTTTTTTCATCTTCGATATTTTTTGCTTCTAAATATATTTTCATTTTAAGTGAATTTCAGCTAGAATAGGAACATTCTTCCTGACAGCATAATATTTTTTGTGTGTTCTTTCAAAAGACAAATGATGGTAAAAAGGTTGGCAACAAAGTCATATTCCTAGGAGAGACAGAGAATGTGTAGGGTCTGAGTGGCAGAAGATGACAAAAGCTTCTCAGAATAATGAATGGTGTTATTTTGCTCAGGAAGCAATAGAAGAGCCAAGTGTGTGGAACTTAAACTGAAAGGCAGCAGATTCAACGGTATTTGAAAAGATGATTTCATCAAGTTCCGTAACTAACCAGTGAAACTTACTAGCACAAGATAGCATCAAGGCAAAGAGTTTAACTGCAGCTCTTTAATAGAAAATTTATCTGGATAAAAGTGCATCTAGGATTAGATTATAATTTTCTTTTTATGGAGCAGAATATACAAAGGGGAGATGTAAGACTTGCACTCATTAATTTTTATGGCGTTGCTTCCATCTGAGGGGCTTAAAAGATATTTTTTACATATACAGATTCCTCAGTGATTGCTTTACAGAAACTTTCCTTTGTACCTGCATCAGAACTCTGCATTGACTGTGCTTAGGCACAGGGGCATTACAAATGAATAATATGGAATATGTATGTATTGTGGAATATGTTTTGTTCACTATGTGGACAGAGTTCACTATAGCATGATTCTAGGATTTTTTCACCATTCTCCTCTCTACTCAAACCTAGATATATCTGAAATCTCAGATTCCCCATGTCAGATTTTTAAAGGTGTCACGAGTGCCTCAAGTGCCATCAATTACACTTTCTGCAGGCTTGGGAGTGTTCACAGTGGAAGCAGTGTGTATGAAATGTGGAAATACCACTGACTTCTTGCAGTGTGTTGTTTCCTTTCTTCCTCAAGTGACTATCAGATGCTCTGTATGAATAAACTATCAGTAAGGCCATATAAGCACTTCAAAGGTGGGTCATTGACCACTAAGTGCTGTTCTCTGCAAACCTGTCTGACTGCATCTGGTAGAATTGAGTTTTCTTATTTTAGAAACCTCTCTCCTGTCATAACTTCTATTTTCTTTGGGGGGGAAGGGGAAGGAGAAGGTCCAAGATAGTACTAAATCCCTTTTTCAGCTCTGCTTTTTTTCTCTACTCACCCTCTGAGAAAGAACAGATTGAGGTGAGAAAAGTCCCTAGTTTCCACAAGTCTTGCTACACTGCGTCCTAGTCTGTTAATTTATCTCTAGGAAGACTAAAAAGGAATTCTGGAGCCATTTACTACTCTCAATATTAAGAAGAGATCTTTTTATGATTTGAGTCAGTAACTAGAAACCTGGATCTCTTCCCAAGACTGGCAAAGCTATAAACCTCAGGCAGATCATTTAGGAATGCATCTCAAAAGTTATAGACACTTGGTTGCTACTGAAGTTGATTAGCCTATGTAAATTTGTTTAGAGATGTGGTCTACTGTGTTTTAATTTTTGTAGGATCTGGACACTTTGCCTCCAGCTCAAACTCAAACTGTGTTATATATATACTGTACCCATAGAATTGATCTCAGAAATGGACTCGGATTTAGGATGTTTAGCTTTCTAGATTTTGGTTTTCTCATCAAGTAAAGTAAGAATTATTATTTGAATTTGTCTCAGTGGAAAAGATTGATCCCAGAAACAAACTTTTGAGGCACACATTTCTTGCATGGGGGTCAGTCAGCTGCGGGAATTATATGAATAAACTAGAATCAATACAGAAAAGGAGGCTTACATTTTTGTCTTAATTTCATCTTTTGGTGTCCGATCAGTCTGTTGTGATTTCTTGTTAAGAACACATGGAACCATTTAAAAAAAAATGAAACAAGAAAACAAACAACCTAAAGAGCTTGGCTGAATGTAAGTTATGTTGATTTGCATTGTTTCTCCAAGTTATGCTTTCAATCATGTGCTGCTTTGTGGCTTTGGTGGGTAATGAGCTCCATCTGGTGACAGAATCTGCTTGTGCATCTTGTGTGAGGTATGAGTGATACGCACTTTTGCTGGGGCTCATGGTAATGGTTTTAAAAAAAAAAAATGCCCTGTAATGAGCAACATCATGATGCTACACAGGAAGAATATGTAAACAAAAGTGAACTAGCCCCGTGACACAGGAATAAAATGTAAACAAAAGTGAACCAGCCCTGTGAGGGTGTTAGTCACGTCATATTACACGTACTTTTTTTTTTAATGGATTATCTACGCTTGGGAAAAATAATCTAAATGAAAATAATTCATCTCTGTTAACTCACAGTTCAACTTCATATGCTTACATATACCATTATGTATATCAACATGAATACTGAGAGTCATTTGATAGTTCAAAATCAACTGAGGCCCTTTCCTTCTGGCTTACCATAACATTGTACTGTAACTGTAGTGATCTTCAGCAGAAGCTGATATTGGTCTTTACTGGCAGTGACTCAGGGGGTTACTATTGTGAGGTTAAAAGAGGTCTGGCTTCTTCAAATGTATACTGGTCTTTGGTAGCTCCACTGTGAGTCCCAGGCTGTACATTACTCATAATTAATAGAGCATGTCTTTTAGCTCATTTAACTGGAGTCTTTACTTGCAAAGCTGAACTGTGAGGTCTCTGCTGGCTGCTGATCATTCAAAGGCAAGCCTGAGGATGCCCCATCTCTGAAGATGTTTAAGTGCCAGATTGGACAGAGCCCTGGGCAGCCTGATCTGATGGATGGCAGCCCTGCCCACAGCAGGTGATTGGAACTGGAGAGGCTTTAAGGTCCCAACTTGAGCCGTTCCATGATTCTATGAACACTGCTTCTTTTGTTGGTATCTCTGGCTTCCTCCCTTAACTGAACATTCAAACTGACCTGGCAGTGAGAGGGAAAGATGTGGAGGATGTGCTTGAAGGCCACCTAGGCAACCACACAGAGTGCATAGCATATATCTTGCAAGTTGATGGTATAACTGTGAGTCTGTACTGCCAAAGCACTCCATTGTAGCACCTCCCATGAAAATAACTTAGCTCAGGAGCTGCTGAAGAGCAAATACTCTCCCAGCCTAAGTGCATATACATTTCCTTTGGTTCCCAAGCTAGATTTAGACTAGTTAATTTCAGATTAGTTTGTTTATTGGTAGTATGCCAATATGGATAGTTGTGACTGAACATTTCTACAGTAGTAAGGACTGAGCATAGGCTACAGAATAACTCTGGGAAACAAGGCAAGCACTTGCATGTGGTCTGTCTATACTGAATGCCTTTCTACTGATGCCGGATGATTGCCAGCACTTGTGACAACAGGGTTGTCCATGATATGATGTTGGCAGCAGCAAATGCAATCTAAACATAACCTTGAGAGAGAGGAGAGAAACCTAAATAAGCAAAGAATTACTTTCTATTTTGAGAAAACCCATCTGAAGTACAGACTCTCATGTAGCACAACAGCCATTTCCTAGGCCTTCTGCTTGTAGCTGATGTCAGAGTGGACAGTAGTAGGATACAGTTAAATAATTCTGTAGACTGTATCAACTAAACACAGCACTTTTTCCTATTTTAATTAAAACCGTACAGAGAAGGGGGGGTATTTATATCCTGTGCACCATCTGCTGTGAAAGAAAAATCCAGCTATCCCTTTCAAATTTAGTCTTTTTTTTGTTCTTTAAACTGTTGTCTTCATTATTCTTTGGAAGAAAAAACCTGAAATCTACTGTTGCGTGAGGGTACCAAAAAGTTCTCTTGCATCCCGCATTCTGCTGATGCTGTTTAATAGGTGGCACATACAAACTCCTGTTCAAATGTATGGAGTTCTTTATCTGTTAAAGGCGGAAGACTACTTCCCAAAACTGTCTTAAGATTTCATCACATCTGTTGTGTAAAGCAAGTATTTTATCTGTTAGGAGCTCACATGTGCTCATACCTCATTGTGGGGTATATTTTATATTACCACTTGTTGAGCTTTTAGGCCTCACCTTTCATCATTTTGTCTCATTGCCTCTAGTTTTTTTGTCTTCCTTCTGAGTGTGTCAGGTTTCTCTATCTGCAGAGGTTGCAAAGTATATAATTGATAGTTTCTAACTTTTTATTGATATATTTCTGACAGCTAATAACTGGTGAAAGGGAATAGGTACCTTCCTTGTGTAGCTATGATGAAGCCGTGAATAATTAGGATACTTATTGCTCTTAGTGGCATATGGGACAGTTCCTTGCCACTTCTGGGAAGGTGGAGAGAGCTTCAGTTATGCAGCACATTTGCTGGGGAGCATAAGGAGGAGTTACAAGTGTGTGCAGTTAGAGGCTTGAGGGATGTGAGAGCGCAGCTGGCACATAAACAGCTCTGCTCTGGAGCAGGTAAGCAGGTCAGGAGTCTGGAGTGGGTGAGGATCAGTGGGTCCACAACATAGATGCAGTTGAAGTGAGTATCTGCCCTAGGCTTCCTGATCAGGAAAAAAATAGATGAGGCATTCTTCAAACACTTGGAAGAAGCCTTGTATTCACAGATGCTGTTCCTCACAAGGGGATCTGAACAACTCTTATCTGCTGGAAGGACAGTGCAGCAGGACTCAGATTTTTTGAGTGCCATGTTACAATTTCCTGTTACAGAGACTGAGGAACTGGTGAGAAAGGGTGCTCTGCTGGACCTGATACGTAGAAACAAGGAAGAATGGGCTGTGGATTTGGAAGTCAGAGGCAGTTTTGTCTGCATTAGCTGTGAAATGGTGGAGTTCAGGATCATAGGAGGAGAGAAGAGGGGAAAAGCCATGAGAGCATCCCTGATCTTGAGGAGAGCAGGCTTCAATTTCTTCAGAGGTTTGCTTGTAAGAATCCCATGGGATACCATGTTGCAAAGAACCTACAGGAAAGCTAGGGAGGGACTTTTTGTAAGGGCATGCATGTAGTGACAGGACCAGGGGAAATGGTTTTAAACTGGAAGAGGGTAGATTTAGACTAGATCTTAAGAAATTATTTACTGTGAGAGGGGTGAGACTGGAACAGGTTGCCCCGTGTGATTGTGGATGCTCCATCCTTGAGGCGTTCAAGGCCAGGCTGGATGGGGCTTTGAGCAACCTGGTCTAGTGGGAGGTGTCCCTGCCTATAGCGAGGGGGTGGAACTAGGTGATCTTAAAGGTCCCTTCCAACTTAAACCATTCTATGATTCTGTGAAAGAAGAGGCACATTTGATTTGGCTGGTTGATGTTCAAGAATAAACCCAGCAAGTAGAAAGACAAGCAGAAGTAATAGGAGGACCACACAGATTAAACAGGACATCAAAGGTGATCTCAGGAATTTTAAAAAGAATTATTTAAAAAAAAAAAAAGAAAAAAAAGGAGGGGGGAGTAGAAAGGAAAAGTTCAAGAGGCAGAGTCAGAGGCCAGTGACCTCCATGAAATACAGACTTGCTCTCTGGCTGTCTGATCTTCCAGGAGTAGGATTAGGAAAGACAAGACTGATGTGCAGTAGCTGACTCTGCTTTGAGCAAGACCGTTGGATTTATTATATGAAGTCAAGTTGTCTCTTCTAACCTAAATGATTCTGTGATTCTGAGAAAAGGTCTGCTGGAAAAGCAGGTGCTAATGGATAAACCAGTGTTTTTCTCAATGCTGCCAGCTTCCCTTCTGCTTTCCTCATCTAAAAATTGAAGAGGTTATTGTTGGTATGGGCTAGACTTATGCTGAAACTACTGTAGACTTTTTTCTTCTACTTCACTGGAAGTATTATTTAATCTCACTGTCAGTATTCCTATTTTGTCTTTTCATAACTTTTTCAATTAGTACTTCTTCAAAATTACATTTAATTTTAAGGAGCTATTTCTTTCTGTGTTATCTAAATTTATGTAGATTTAGGACCATTACCTTTTTTGTTATGTTAATATCCTTAATCAGTCTTCGCTTAAGGTTGTTTAGTGCAAGGTTTCTTGCTAAGCCATTTTTTGACTTCAGAAAGGAAAAGCTTTGGAATATATCTTTTAAAAATAAAGGGTATGCAAGCCTTCCAGCACCATCTACTTCCTCCCCACAGTGCACCTTCTGTCAAATGGAATGAGGCTGATCCTTGAGAAAGAGAGAAACACTTTTGCACATGGGAAGAGATTGCAGGATTGCAGTTCCTTTTAAGATGTGAGCTTGGGTGCCAATATACTGTAGTGATGGAAACAAAAGAAAAGCCCAGAGCGATAAGCCACTAATATACACAGCATGCAGCCAATTTTTCTTTAAATATTTATCTGCACTTTTTATGTGTCTGGTAAATGGCTGGGCAATGGGAGGGGAAGGAAATGTGAGTTCAGGTATGAAACATAGAGCTAACTGTTTCCATTCATGAACAATTAATCTGTTTTTAGACCTTTTCAAACTCATTGCTTAAGTTTCCCTAATACCTTAAGAGTCTGACTGGCATTTTACTAATGCAGAGTGACCTTAATGTCAGTATAGCTTGGACTACTCTGTTTCTGATTTTTTATTAGTTGTATATCTCTGTAACTTAATTTGCATTGTAGATATAGAAATAGGCAAGTGCTTTCAGAGTGAAAGCAGAGGCAACAAGTCCTGTGGTTGTGTGTTGGCATAACAGTCAATAAACTGGGATTACTGATTTTCATCCACAATTGCCTGGGTTGTCCAGTATCTGAATAGTCTGAAGAAGGCTGTATATGCAGGTTGTAGAAAAGGAAACAAAAAGGCTGGTCTACAAGTACTGTCCTAGTCTTCTACAAGTCTCATTTTATGCAGGGATGAGTAGACTACTTTGAATAGTAAATACTTGCTTTGGAAGGCTGAAGAAGGAAAAACAGTTGCCTGCATGTATATGCTTCATGACCATTCAAAGTCAATTTCAAATGTGAAATATAATGGATTCAAAATGCAATAATTGGGGCACATCTAAGAGAAGTGTGATAATAGAGGGTTTGCATTATTTCTTTTTCTGATGTACGGCTCTTTCCACAAGTGGATATTTTTTGGAGGCTGTCTGCATGGTCTTGTTGAAAAGAAGTGCTTAGGTTGAACTAAATAACAGAAAATGAGTGCAATTCTTGGTCAAAGCAACTGAAATCTTAAAGAAGATCTCTGCAGACTCTTCAAATGCTGATTGAGTTGATGATGTTACATTGCAGCAGATGCATTAAGTGGTGTTGGTTTGTAGAAAAGACATTTTGTTGTCTATATGAGAATGTAAAGAGCTTGTAGGTTTGAAGAGCAAAGAAAAGTTGGCTTTGTTTTGTGTGTCTAGTATGTGTTGCTTGAATCATGTGAAGAATCTGTTTACTCTTCTTTTTTCTCCTCTCCTACCAAATGATATTTTTATTCAGTAGTTTGAAATTGGGTGCTTTGGCTTTCTTGTTGTTTTTTTCTTGTTTTTGTTAGTTTGTTTCATTATTTGATTTGAACTGTAGCGTAAAGGTTATGATTTGCTCAGAGCAATGAAACGTATCACCAGTATTAAGGAACTCATCTGATGCGATACTTAAAATATAGCAGGTATAATTTTCTTATCCTAAAGCAGCCATGTTGCTTTCATTTTGTGATATTTAGATATTTGATTAAATGTAGCTATTCTCTTTACTCTGATTAGAGAATTGCAAGTAATAACTGTGTTTGAGTACTTAGGGGATTTAGAAAGCTGTCATGAACTTTTAAGCCAGAGGTTTTTTTCAAATACTTGTAAAGAAAATAATTGAGGAGTGAGAGCAGACATAACAATACTGATTTGGAGCTGCTATCTTAGGCAATGAAATGCATCTTCATAGCATTACAGTGAGAGAGAGAACAGTGGCACAGATGGTGAATTAGAAAACAATTTCCACTTGTAACTACTGAAATCAGTTGATATTGACAGTAATAAAACTGAATTTCTCAACAGTGCTTTTTTTTGCCATATTACATTAGATTGGTGATATTCTGTTTTTCTGTATAGTATGCTGTATTTTGCTAGTTGTTGAGAAGCAGACTGTGAAACCACTCAGTGTAATTTCACTGCTGAAGTTGAAAGAAAAGCAAGATGAAAGCTCTGCTACCTTTTCTCAGTACTTTTCATAACTGACGAGTGAATACGTACCTAATTTATTTTAATGGAAGTACTTCATCCAGATTCAGTGTGTGAATGGGTATGTGAGTATGTAGAAATACATGCTTAGCCCTTAGTGTGTGTGTGTGCCTTGTGTTATATATGGCATCTGATCCAATAAGTTAATATCATGTTTACTTTTCCAAAAGATCTCTGGTCAGCAATTGAAACAATAAAACAGTAAACACACAGTATGTTGACATCTTCTAGGTACTTTTCTCATGGAATGCAACAGATGTGCCTGAGGCAGTAGCAGCTTCTAGAAAATGTTAACAATCCTAGAAGCTTAGAAGTAATAGTGTAAAGTGGTGTAAAGCACTCAAGTTTGCAAAAAACTGATTTAACTTACAAAATAGTCTTTAAAATGTGTATGAATATCTCAGTAGGGAGGTATACTGTCTGAGCAGCAGAAATGCTAAAGCAAAATCTGATCAGTCTTCGGTGAGATGATATAAATTTAGAAACTAGATGTGTACACTTCTGTGAATCTTAACCAGATTCCAAACTTTCTGCAAGAGTTTGTGACAATTTGAGATTTGTTTTCTCAGTCTTTGCATGAGCTACTAATCCACAGGTTTCCATGTTAAATATAGGATGCAACCCTCAGAACAGCTGAAGAAATTCAGTCTCACATCATTCAAGTATTTGTGGACCTTCTATGAAAGCACTCAAATAACAAGCAGTAAACAAACTTCTATTTTTTCAGTAGCTGGTGTCAATGATACTATTGTGCTTTTGGGATTACTGTGATGTCTTTAACTTGCAGCAAATCCAGAAAATTCCTGTATATTTCTCTCTTCTCTTTTCATTTTTTTTCTTTTCTCCACAATGCTTGTGAGCTGTGTTGCTTTTTAATAACGTCTGGCTTCTCCTGCTCACAGACCCTGCTGCAGGGCAATGCTGAGACCTGTAATCCTACCTCAGAAGTTGGCACAGGCAAGGAAAGAAAAAAAGCAGGATGCTGAAGTGGAACTTTGGGATGATTTGAGTCCATATTGATTTATTGCCAGGAGTTGCACATTGCTATTTTATGCTATATCTCAGTGTTCCTTAATTTGAAGTTAACAACCTGTTGGATGGAAATATTGGAAATATTTTTTTTTCCCCAGGATAACTGTTTCCAATGTCAGTTCACAAAATTAATGTCCCTGAGGTTGAATGTTTTTTGTTTTAGAACTCATTTAAATGTTGATTTGATAAGTGTAAGCTGTCAAAGTAATAGTAGCATTTGCAGTACTTCAGAGTAGTTTTGAGAACATTGTGGAATATTATTGTTTCAAAGTATTAGGTATGTTGCGCTTGTTATCCTAGATAATCCTAAGTACATGTGGGAGATTGTTACATCCAGTAGTAGAGGTTAAGTCAGTCAGTCAGGGTTAGAAGCCCAATGTATTGTGATACCATTTTCACATCTAATCTTGTGTGCTTCTGAACAGTTTTGAGAAGTGTCTGTTGGTGTCTTAGTGAAGAGTTTGTTTGATATAGGAGGCCTACATCTTGTCTCCTATCTCTTATCATTCCCAAATGCAATGACAAAAAACAACAACAAAATAACCAGGAATTACCATTATTCTAAAATTTGGCATGATGTTACAATGGAAACATGTATTTGTATTTATAGGACTTACTTAATTTTGTCCCCGAGTGATGGTGAACATATTGGCTCCTGAAAAGAGATACTTGTAGATCTGCTTATGTAGCTGTGAATAACTATGGTTTATGCGTTTAACCTCTCAGTCCTTGGACAGCTTGATGGAGTGTATTGTAATAGTTGGTGTTTATGGCATCTACTAATGCATGTTAGTAGCTTTCCATTCTAACAGTGGGAACAAATGGCGGGAAAAACAGCTAAAATTAACAGATGCTCTCTATTGCCCCAGTTGACTCATGAAGTCTCTGATGTAAATGTGCAGATTTTAGCAAGGTCTTAACAGTTTGCTTTTTTTTTTTTTTTTTTACGTTGAAGAACCCATCCCTTAAGGAAAACATATAAAGGACAATGAAATACAGCTTTTAGAGGCAGTTGCTTTGTTATTTTCTTAAATGCATTTGTTTTCTTTCATTTCTATTATGATTCTTGAAGGCTACAACTTGAAAGGATAATACATTCTGTGTGTCTCAGGTGGACTGCAAGCCTTAGATTTGGGTAAAGAATGATCTGTAACTTGATGTTGCAAGTGCGAGTAGCTTGAAAGAGAGCCAAACCCATCATACCCTTCTCTTACAGCTGTGAAGAAACTGTCTTACTGACTTCAGAATGCTTGTCTTCAGAAGTGTATGTGGGATTTGTCTTTAGGCAGCAGTGATGTGGTCTGTGAAATAAAGTTCGCATTGAATTGGAGACTCTTTCTAGAGAGGTTCACAGATGGCTTTTATTTTGTTGGTACAAGTTTACCTCAGTTTACTTTCAAGCGGTTGTATGTTGCCTACAAAATTTGCTAGTAAACCTTGGAAGATAATGACAACTGAATAGTAGGCAAAACTATTCAAACTGCTGCTTACCAGAATATATCTACCTCATCTCTGGTTTTATGATGTTATGTTATTATGAACTCTTTTGCAAATTCCCTAATCATTTTTTCTGACTTTACTACTATGGGAATAATGTTTTATATGTCAGAATTAGAACTGAGTCAACAGATATAAAAGTGAACAAGTTTATGACAAATCTCTTGTGGCTTTGACTTTTAACTGTTGTCTATCTAGTATATGTTGAGAATGTTACAAAAAATAACTTGCTATTGGTATGCTGTTGATAAGAAACTTACTGCTGATACAGATTTCTGTAAGGGTCTGTCTACTTGGGAGAAATATGTTGTCAGGGGTGGGACAAGGAAGGCTTAGAATTAAATCTGTCAAAGGAGGTCAAGAAAAACAAGAAAGGCTTCTTTAAATATGTCAATAGTAAAAGGAAGACTAGGCCTGCTACTGAATGAGATGGGTGACCTGGTAAAGGAGAACACTGAGAAGACAGAGTAACTGAACATCTTTGCTTCAGTCTTTATCACTAAGACTGCCTTTTAGGGTTCCCAGAACCTTGGAGAGGTGAGATAGAGTGTCTGGGGAAAAGAAGCCTTCCCCTGGGTCAAGGAAGATCCAGTCAGAGATTGTCTAGGCAAACTTGATGTACACAAATTCATGGGCCCCAATCAATGTACCCATGAGTGTTGAAGGAGCTGGCAGAAGTGGTTGCTATGGAGAATGGGAGAGGTGCCTGAAAACTTTAGGGAAAATGAACGTCACTCAGGTCTTCAAAAAGGGCAAGAAGGAGGAGCAGGGCAATTACAGGCGAGTCAGCCTCACCTTTGTCCCTGGAAAGTTGATGGAACAGCTTATTCTGGATGTCATCTCAAAGCAAGTGGGGTAGAAAAAGGTTGTCAGGAGTAGTCAAGCATGATTTCCAAGGAGAAATTGTACTTGACCAATCTGATAGCTTTTTATGATGTCATGACTGACTGGGCAGATAAGGAGAGAGCAGTGGGTATTGTGTGGCTTGACTTCAGTAAGTCTTTTGAGTCTGTCTTCCATAACCTCCTCCTAAGTAAGGCTAGGAAGTGTGGATGAGAGGACAGTGAGGTGGATTGAGAATCGGCTGACTGACGGAGCTCAGAGGGTTGTGATAAGTGGTGCAGAATCTAGTTGGAGGCCTGTAGGTAGTGGTGTTCCCCAGGGTCAGTGCTGGGTCCAGTCTTATTCAACATCTTAATTAGTGACTTGGATGAATGGATAGAGTGCACCCTCAGCAAGTTTGCTGATGATACAAAGCTGGGAGGAATGGCTGATGCACCAGAAGACTGCATTGATATTCAGCAAGATCCAGACAGGCTGGAAAGTTGGGTGGAATGGAACTGTATGAGGTTCCACGAGGGCAAATGCAAAATCCTATGCCTATTAGTACACGTTAGGAGCTGACCTGCTGGAAGGAAGCTCTATGGAGAAGGACCTAACTGCCTTGGTGGACAACAGGTTGGCCATGAGCCAGCAGTGTGCCCTTGTGGCCATGAAGGCCATGGTATCCTGAGGTGCATTAAAAAGAGCATGGCCAGCAGGTCGAGGGAGGTAGTCGTCCTCCTCTGCCTCTGTAAGGCCACATCTGGAGTGCAGTGTTTGGTTCTGGGCTCCTCTGTTCGGGAAAGAAAGAACTTCTAAATAGAGTCCAGAGGAGGGCCATAAAGGTGATTTTAGGCCTGTAGCATCTGCCTTATGAGGCTGAGAGACCTGGGGCTGTTCAGCCTGGAGAAGTCTAAAGGGGGATTTTACCAATGCTTATAAATATCTGATGGGCAGGAGCCAAGTGGATGAGGCTACCTCTTTTTGGAGGTGCCCAGTGACAGGACCAGGGGCAGTGGGCTCAAACTAGAACACAGAAAGTTCCAAACGAACATGAGGAAAACTCCTTTACTTTGAGGGGTTCAGAGCACTGGAACTGGCTGCCCAGGGAGATTGTGGTGTCTCTTTCTCTGGAGATACTAAAAACCCGCCTGGATGCTTTCCCATGCAACTTACTGTAGTGAACCTGCTTTATCAGGGGGCTGGATCTTGATAATCTCCAGAGGTCCCTTCCAAGCCCTATGATTCTGTGATTTCATAGTGATACCAAAGCAGGCCTACAATTTTATTATTAGTGGTGATTATTATAACTGTTCTTCAGAAATAATAATTGTATTTGAAAAAAATAATTACTTATTAAGCTCTCATATTTTGTTCAAATCATGTTGTGAGCACCTATATTTTTAAGTGTAAATTAGTATTTGCACAAGATAATAACTTTTAAGCACATGACCAATTTATAGTGCTTTTAAAAATTTTGCTGCTGTTTATATTTTGCAGCTTAACATTAATTATAAATTACAAATCTTATCTCCTTTGAATTGTGGTACACAGAGGTTAACTTCTTTCACGTATCTAAGCAGCACTATAGTACAGTAACAGTACATTCTCTTGCTACTATTTTTGATCTTTGAACATGAGGAATTTAATCAAGGAGATGATAATGCTTGTTATCTTGGTCTATTCCAGTATTAAATGTTGTTAGACTATTTGAGGATTGTCTTTCAAGTGTCTTGGCCTCAGTACCAAACTGGGAAGTTGCTCTGGCTTCTGAGACACAGTGAGTAAACTGTAGGAGTACAGAGAGGGATTGGGAAACAGCTTAGAAGGTTCTTTTCACATACGTAGGAGGTAGTCTGAAAATGGTTGAATAGTTCTTCCAGCAGCTCTCCAGGTAAGGTAATTGCAGAGACAAATAAGATCACAGAGGGCCAGAGGACTTTGATCCTTTTGTTTTCCCTATCCACCTCTCATTTCCCAGTTATGCTCAGCAGATTCCCTTATGAGGTGCTAAAAATCAATCCAAGAATCCAGTGGAGAGAATTCATTGATGTGACATTAATGGGGGCAGTACTGAGATCAGCGTACTGGCAAGAGACTTATTTTAATGCCCTCTTTGTTGCTTTGGGTTGGGGAATTAATGTTGCAGTTCTTAGGTTCAGCTCTGTTAATGTGATCCTCATCATATAATGTGGGCAGTTGTTTGTTTGGTCACGTAGAGCTAAGCTAATTTATAGGCAAACAAAGGGTGCTATTGATTACTCACCTAGGGAAGTGTCATGTAAAACTAGCCCATGTTTCTTCAAGTGTTTCTCTCCCTTCTGCTATTCTCCCTGTCCCAAACTAAAATAGTCTTGACATCTCCCTGCTGTCTTCTTTCTGCCTGATATACAGTGTTGGAATAGAGTTTTCAAAGGATTATCATCCAAGGGCTGGTGGGATTGTGTGTAAATACAGATATAAATTCCAGCAGTCTGTGTCCAGCAATTGAATTGGCAATCTGTAATTAGCAAGCAAACATCAAGATTGTTAGGAATAATTACTTTATCTTTTTGAGAAGGAAGTAGCTAATCTCTGCCTTCCTGATCCTTATGTTTTATTACAAAATAGATTAGGCTTTTATCCTTTAAAGCTCTGACATTTGTAGGTCACTTTTAATGCTGGTTTTAGTCCCTTTAAGCTTTGCATAAATGGAATTTTATAACCAAGACATGGATTTACAGGCAATTGAGTGTAACACAAGTTTGATAAGGACTTTTAAATCTTATTTGCAGTATTTGTAGTAACTTCTGTAACGTGACACACTGAGAATATGCATTGATATAACATGTGAAGGTCTCCAGGTGGCTCTTCAGGGTAACATGCATGAGGCATTTCTGGCTTTGCTGCTCTAAGTAATTTAAAATAATAAAAAACAACCAGATGAAAACCCCCTCAACTTCAAAACAACAAACAAAAAGAAAATCATAACAGAAGTTGGGGAAAGGAGCATACTGTTACATAATAAAGGTATTTATAAAATATCTTACACTGTTTACCTCTTTAAACTTGGGAGCATGTAGAACTGCATTCTCTTTCTGTCTGAGGACTAGGCCTGCTGGGTGATCTTGGTTTTCTCTCTCTTTCTCAAGGGCTTTGTACTTGGACTCTCATTTCTTCACCTGTAGAAAAGAGGTGATATTTTATCAGGGTTTGATTTTACTTATATTTGCTTTGGAATTCTCGCATCTAGAGGTAGCTGTTCTCCAGTATCACTGCAGTGCTTAACTTAGTTATTTTTTTATAATGTTCACCTCACAGACAATCCTTTGAGCTGGTCGAGGTGGACAGCTACAGCCCCAAACTATTAGTTATGATACTAACTACGCCTTGTGCCATGTCTCCTTCTGACAGTTGGGTAGTATTCTTGACTCAAGTTTACTTGCTTTCTCAGTTTCTAAGGCTATGATGTGTTTTCAGAACCCACTTTTCTTTGCATAGCAGGGAGAAGGCCCAGAACTTACTCCTATCCACTATGTGGAGTCTTTTTTGAGGAAATGGAGACTGTCAAAACCAGGAACGCTATTTTCTATCACTGCGGTTTTTTGAGGTTATTGTGCTGCTGTTTTAGCTCAAACCAGCCTTCTTTTCCCCCAAATGTGCAATCAATACAAAAGATGTGTGTTAATAGGTACAATGGAGGGAGGAATTCATATCTGATTATGAAGCTTGGAATGTATTTGGAGTCCTTAAGGACTTGATATTTGGTGTGCAGCTGAGTGTGTTGCTTTTTATCAGCAAGGTCTTATGAGAATTCCATGGACGTGGACGCTGACAGGTAAATGAGCTTTATAGGTGAAATGCTGAAGAGCCCACAAAGAGCAAATATGGAAGTTGAATGGAGGGTTGTGTAAAACCCAGAAGTTTGTATTGCTCAGACTATTCAATTCTATTGATTCCTGATACAATTTGTGTAATGAAGCACCTGCAATGAAGAAACCATTTGTCCAGAGGTGTGAGTATGAAGCAGCTCCCTTGGCTAAAGAACATTTTCTCTGTTCATCACTAGTACCTTTCTTCCAACTAGAAATTTTCCTCTGGGGAAGTGAGACAGTTCATTTCATGTCCTGAAAGAAGTGTTGTCATGTGAGTTTCGAATATACCAAGTCTGAGTTTCTATTTTATAGTGTGACTGTCTGTTTAGATGTTGAATTCAACACAAAAATGTTCTGTTGCAGTGCAGGGAAGCAATAATTCCTTTTTATAGTTTTCTTGATCACTTTAGTATCTGTAGTAAAATATTGTAGTCCAGTCTGGATGTGTTTCTATAGCAGGAAGATAACAGACTGCAAGGCCTAGAAACAACCATGTTGAGTAGATGCCTGGAAAGATTGATGTAAAAGAAGATCAGAAGATATTTATTGGAAAACTTACATTTATTGTATGGTATTGGGAAATAGTTTAGAGATCCAGGGTACTTAGGTATTACAAGGGATGTACTCTGAACTTGGTAGCTAGATAGCAGTCACATGGGTGATTACAATAGTTTAAGACTGGATTCAATTAACTGTATTCCTTTCCAGACTAATATTCCTCTGCATGAACTCTGTTTCTTAACTGCTGCCCCAGATGTGGTAGAGACAGCCATCAATAAATGTCCTCAGCATTAGGAGGAGAGTGTGGAGGATCTAGTAGAGTGCAAATGGTGATGGAGGATGTCAACATATAACAAGAGTGAGTGTGAGTAAGCTTTTCTTATTCTGGATGTTATGAAACTGCACTATTTTTTCTCTTCTTGAGTTAGATTTGTCAGAATCCAAGAGAATTCTTTGTTCTGCATAATCTTGCCAGAAGGTGGCCAGAGGAACTGTGGAATGATCTCTCAATTTCCTTCTCCCTCACCGCTATTTCTAAAACTTGAAGTTAGGTTAAAAGATTGATACTCACAGATTATTTGTCTATTATGAGTGAATATATTTAACAGCTGGAAATAATCCACTGATATCTGTGTTGTCACAGCCTGAGCCTGAGGCAGTCTTGAGAAAAGAATGAGTTTGCTTAATTCCAACTTGAAGTCTGCTCTCTGGTCATACAAGTTCCCCTCACGGTGTTATGTTTTAGTACCAGTTTCCTCACTTGGTCTTTTTTTTTTTTTACACAGATATGATTATAATCTTCAGTGAAGTTGGGGAGTACTAGTATTTGTAACTTTCTTGTGATGATTTGAAACTTCAGAGGGCATGCGTATTTAGCCTGGAGTTGTAGCATCTATGGGTGGTAGCCCAGACTGCCATGTCTCCTATTGCACATAATAAACAGTGTGCCTTCTAGAGTCCTCCTCCCTCTCCTGTCTTTTGCCACATTCTGGGTAGGATAGTAAAGGAGAGAACAATTGCATCTTCAGCATTGTACAGGAATAAACAGATAATTTCAAATGATTTCATGATGATTTCAAAATTAATTTTCAAAGGTAGAAAACACATTTCTGACTTGATGCCAGAAACACTGATCTGGCAGGAAAAAAATTACCTTTTAAAACCTTTCCTTAAGCTAGCCAAATCAACAGTGATTTTGAAGAAAAATTTACAGAGATATAGTGCTATCTCATTTATTCCTAAACGGCATATATTGAGCAAAAAAGTTGCTGGTAACTACTAATGTCTTTCTCCTGGACTTACAGGTAAATGTGCACCTTAATGTCTTTGGTTATCTTTGGTGTAGCCTTCTTTGTTAGTTTGCCATTCTAAAACATCCTTCTCCAGATTTTCCGGGGAAGGGACTTTGGAAAAAACTTCACTAAATGTTAATAGTAAAGCCTTGTAGAACTAACAAATTTACTGTAGGACCTGTGGACTTCAGGATTTCTTCTCCTGTCTTATCCTTCTCTCTCCCCTTCTTTCTCCAAAAACATTAACTTTGGATTTTCTCCCCTTAAATTGATCTTGAAAATTACATTAATTTTGAAATATCTTTCAGAATTGCAAACTCTGTAGGAGTATATTTCATTATCGTGCAGTCACACTTGGAATCATCTGTATGATCCTCATTTAAGTCACTCATGTCAGCAGGAAACAAAGGACAACTGCTTCCAGTCTTTATTATTTTTATAGGCATTTAGGTCTGCTAAATATAACTGTCAAATCAAGATTATGGTCAGAATGCAAAGGTCAAAACCTTAAGTTCCATAGGAATGTTATTATTGTGATCAAATTTTGCTTCAAGTCCGGGTGGCTGGGTGAGAATGTACGTAGCTGAAGTTGACAGGCTGCTAAAAGAAAGGCTACTTAACATTTCAAAATGTTATGTCTTAGCCTGTGTGATGACTTCAAAGGGCCTGATTTTTCAGTAAGAGCAGAGAGCTTTTCTGATGTGTTCTTTTTCAAAGCATTTCTTTTTAAGGGAGCACCAGCATCACTTTTAAATTCATTTGAACCTACTTTGTACTTTTGGTTATGTCATTTTCAGACTTTAGGAAGGGCATTAGTTTACCACATGATAAAATAGGCATATTTGCATTTTGCTGTTGCTTTTAAAGGTGTAAATAATTCCTTTATGCAGGAATGGATGTCTGTGCAAAGTGACTGGAAGTCTCTTGTCCTTAAGAAAGCAGTGTTCAGCAGAACCACGTAGCAACACTGCTATAGAACATGAAGAACGAGGAAGAAGGATGGAGATTTCTTCCACCGTAAACACCAACAGTGTTTTGATGCTAGGTTTTTTTCCAGGCATTCCCAAAGTGTTTGCCTGACTTTGAATCTTTGGATCCCAAACAGTCTTCTGAATCAAAATCAGCCTATTATTAAATTTCAACACCGTGATATTGTAAATCCTCTTCAAGAATATGTTAGCAGTTCACCATTAATTTCTGTGTGATCGTTGTTAATTTTATGTTAATTTTGTAGTGATCTCACAGCAGTATTTATTTCTGTCTTCTAAGATACAATCCATTTTTTATTATTTGTTACTGTTTTAGCTTTAAGTATAACAACTCGATACTCTAAAGAAAGCCTCTGGATGTATTTACCTGTGAAAGAAGTTAAACAAGCAAACGTGCTGTCTGTTCTTCATAATTTATTTTATCTGTGTCATGCTTAATCCATGCTCTGAAACCATGGTTTCCAGGTGCCAAAGATAAAAAGTATCAGTAGTGGGTTTTGACATTCACTGATGTTTTGTCAAGATAACTGTTACTGCACAGATCATTGTGGCCCAAGAAATCAATACATCTACCTTTCCATTAAAGAAGACAGTGGAGTCAGCCATGGGCATGCGTAACAGATCAGATGAGGACTTCTGCGCAAGGTATTTTTTGCTTGCTTCTCCAGGGCACTGCACTATAGTGACAGTTGATGTGCCTGTTCATCATTGTCTTTATGAGAGAGATAATGAGCCAAATTCATCTTGAATGAGACCACCAATATTACTCAGAGCCTGATTTCAGCTCCAGTGTGGTATTTCCATTTAGCCTGTGATGAAGAGGTGGACTGTTTCAGAAAGGCTCAGTAAAATAGCTTGTTATGCCTATTTAATGCACAAGATAGATTAATGACTGGCTAGTTAAAAACAAAACAAAAAACAGTTGTGTTTACCCTCTTTAAAAAAAATCAAATTGGGGTCCACATAGATTCTGTTTTTTAGAAACTATTCTGGAATTCTACTAGATTCTATTTTTAGTAGTATGGCTCTGCAATGTAATAAGCATTCTTGGTCATTTAGGTGCTTTTTCATATTTTCAGTATGGCACTTTTGTGTCTGAAAGGTACACAACTTGTAACTTGTAATTACACTACTTGTAATCTTTGTCAGGAAGTTTCCATCATCTGTAGAGGCTTAAAAAAATGTGGCTGTCTGATTACAGCTCTAGTTAATGGATGAAAGAATTTTAATGAGAAGAACAGAGAACTGGGGATCATCGGATATATTGAGTCATATTTGCCAGAAGTTCGCTTACGTTGCTTTAGAGTAGACCACTCTTGTCATGACATTTGGAAGAACCTTTTTCTGTTTTTTCTTAGGGTTGCTCACTAGTATCTGCCTTCTTGATGAGATAGGCACTCATGGATCACAAAGATATTGTATCTGAAATTAATTTAGTTCCAGTGATCTGTGAGCTGAAGACAAACCTTGCTGTTTCACACTTACATGATTTCTCTAGAATTACCTGTGTGTTCTGAGCTCATGCATCACCATCACAATTAGTTGCTTTTCTGGTCATGCTTTCTTAGTGGGATGGAACTTGTGGTTCATCAGAAGTATAACTTGTAGAAATGAAAAGTGCATGGGGTAATGTGAGAAACCATTTTGGAAACACGGATTGCTCCATTTTACTCAGTGACAGTTGTGAACTGGAGAAGCTGAAGAACAACAAATTCAGGTGAATGATTTCTTAAGAATGTACCAGATCCTCCTAGCATATTCATAAGTTACTTCTTTGGAATAATAGTGACCCCTAATCATACCTTGATGCTATGAGCCATGGTTTGTAGGGAAATGCAACTCTGTCAGCAGTAGGGACATATGCCACTAGTGTTCTAAGTAAGAAACTACTGTTTACCTTTGTTAAACACCCATTAGAGAGAGGCATAATATTTTGAAAGAAGTCTTTTAATGCATTATGGCAATATTTAGAAACTTGCCTGCTCTATCCAGAGAAACTCGAGTTTGGGGATTTCACATTTCTCTTCTTCTCTGTTCTGTAACGCCTCTGTAAGCAGAAGAGAAAAGTTTCTGATTTTAGTCTGTGACTATTTAAATATAAAGGCCTTTGAGGTCACTTCTCCTTTTATCTGTTATATATCTGTAGTGACAGGATAGCGCAAGGTGTCAGCTGGAACTAACTGTGTGTTTGAGTTTAGCAAGTTTGAATACATTTTGAATGTATTAAAAATTCCAGATTCTTAAGGGCTTATGCAGCCTATCTGCACAATATTGAGTTTTCCTTCAGAGCCTTTTGAAATGTGCTTTTTTTTCCATATTTGATGCATTGAATTCTTTATTTTTTGGGGGAGAGGGGAGAATAGATGAGCGGAGAAAATTCTGAGAGAATTCTGAGAGGGTTTTCTCAACTCAAGATAACTGATAGTTTGTGATAATTATTAAATTGGAAGATAACTGATCATAATTTATGCCTTTTCATTGGTTTCCTAGCCTGCAGTTAGGATGCTATTTATGCTATTCAAATGGGTAACATCCAGCTGTCTTGTATTCTTTGTAATATTGTTTCCGTTTCTCAGGACATGAAAGAAAATAGCAGTAAAGCTGAAGGTATATAGTATCTTCCTATAATATTGCTGGGGTATTCCTTTGCCCTAGTGTCAACGGTTTACGGGCGTTAGGCCCGATTCCGTGACAAAGGGGACGGGGGACCCAAGGGCCCACGTCCCGGGAAAAGGGGAAAGGGGAAAAGGGTAGGGAGATGGCCCTGAGAGCAAAGAACAGCGGCAACAATCTGAGGAGAAACAAACTAATTTACTAAATAAAATATCGGAATGCAAAACAACA